>NW_027556098.1:99236678-99399178 GCF_003287225.1 Phascolarctos cinereus
TATATATATATATATATAAATTTAAATAGATTCTATGTGTTCCTGTATAATACAATAATAATAACAAAACTGTTTGTTGTTGTTATTCATTCATGTCTAACTCTTTATGACCCATTTGGGGCTTTCTTGGCAAAGATACTGGAGTGGTTTGCCATTTCCTTCTCCAGCTCATTCTACAGACAAGGAAGCTGAGGCAAATTGGGTTAAGTGACTTGTCCAGGGTCACACAGATTAGGCCAGATTTGAACCCAGGTCTTTTTGACTCTAGGCCTGGAACTCTATCCACTGTGCAACCTAGTTTCTCTACAAAACTTTACATATCATTTTGGTTTCTAAGCTCTTTCCTTGCAACAACCCTGGAGGCAAGGAGTTTGATTATTATTGATCTAAATTTAAAGATGGTGAAATCATGACTCAGAGAGAATAGGTCTTTGTGGTCTTTGTGATCACTGAGCTAGTATCTAAGAAATAATTCAAACCCCAGTTCCCTGACTCCAATCTAGCACTATCTACTACATAGATAGATAGATAGATAGATAGATAGATACATACATACATACATACATACATATAGATATAGATGAGCCAAACTGATTTTTCTAAGTTCTTTCATTAAGCTATCCATATTGTTCAATATTCTTATACCATCTAACCCGTTTTTGAGTCACTATGATACAAATTGATTTGAGAACCAAAAGACAATTTTTGCTGTTACAAAAGATTATTAGAGCTTGATAAAAGATTCTCTTTTATTTTCCATAATTTCTTGCCATTTTCTCTTCAATAACTTCTTAAGAGGAAGCTTTTTTGTTTGTTTTCTTTCTTTCTTTCTTTCTTTTGATGTACCTGTCCTATTAGGAACATGCTGCCAAGAGCTCTCATTATGAATACAACTGTGTTGTTATTTGGTGTGAGACTAGATTTTAACAAAAAATTCCGCTTTCAACAATTGATGTATTTACATCTCAGGGTGCCAAATTCTCTCAATTCCTGAGTGACTTCTCCATTTTACCCAGCCACCCACCCTTAGTGCTCTGTGAGCAAGCTTGTAATTTTAACTTTGATTTAATCAAGCTAAAGTTTCTATAGTCAGAATTTTCTCTGATCTACTACAAAACAACCAAAGGTATGGATTTGCCCACATGTCTCTAGTATGACATTTTCCTCATGCCAAGCCTTAAATTCACTCACTCAGAGCTTTTTCATATCTTTTCAGACTGCTGTGCTCAGGACATGCTGGGCCAAAGTGATCCACCTAATAATATGACAGAGGTCGCAATTTCAAAGTAGAGCGTTGTTGAATGTGTCTGAATGAAAGGACATGAAACCATTCAGAACATAAAAATATAATTGAATTCATTATGTCCCTTAACCTTGGTGTGAACATTAAAATAATAAAAAGTTCTTCCAGTTCAGAGCCCCAAATAAAGTTCCAAATCACTCTTCATTTGAGACTGACAACTATTGAAAAATAAAAAGCTGACAAATAAATATAAATAACAGTATTGCCATTTTTCAGATGGATAAGCTGATGGGAAACAAGGCAAAATGGATCTCCCATCATTTCAAGAAAGAAATACTACCTGTCAAGTTGCTTTATCTGTGGTTTGATGATGTTCTTTTACTCATTTTCAACATGCACTCTGAGTGCATTCAATTATTTTCTGGTAGCCTCATACAATCAATATGCAACCACCATGATTTTTCCTTGTTTCTAGACATAGATCCTGAAGGGGACTATGTGCTGGCTTCATACTCACACCCAGTGCTACTCATGGAATAGCAGAAAGAGTATTGGAATTGGAGTAAGAGGGCTTGGTTTTGAATCCTAACTCTGCTATTTAATATCTGTATGACTCTAGGCAAATGTCTTAACCTCTTTTTGTCCTCAGTTTCTTCATCTATAAATTAAGGATATTAGATTAGATGATCTGGAAGGTCCCTACCAGCTCTAAATCTTATAACATCTTATAATATATACATAAATAAATATATATATATATATATATATATATATATATATATATATAAAAATATATATGTGTGTATGTGTGTGTGTATATATATATATATATATATATGTAATATAATATAAAATCTTATAATACTATATATCTTGAACGTTGCCTGTCTAGTTGACCTTTATGGTCTTTTTTGGCCGTGATGTTATGTGAATCTATACTTTTCAATCTCCCTATCCCCACCCCCTCACACTGTCCCACATCTATGTAAATCTTTAGAGGATTTCCTTTCACATGCTTGTTAAAGAATGTTCACTGATTCATGGTTCTGATGGAGCTCAGATCTATACTTATTCACTTGGCCAAAGTCAGGATCTATCAGGCATGGACAAGTTTGGAGTTTCCTTGGAGGTGACTTGAAGTAAGTAAGGAATTCTGGAAAACATAATTTCAAGATATCTTTGGAGAGGAGGTTGCCAAAAATGATATTAAGTAGAGAGAAGCACAAGAGAACTAAATTTGGATCCAAAGAACTTGATTTTGATTTTTGGCTTTGCTAAGTAATATCTATGTAACTTTCCTTTCCCTCTTTCTTTTTTCCTTTCTTCTTTCCTTCCTTTCCTACTTTCCTTTTCCTTGCCTTCCTATCAGTTTTAGTCTATTATCTATACATTAATATGATGAAATCATCCTGCCAGACCCCATTCCCAAAAGCCTGATAATGTGGTAGGATTGGACAAAGATTCCTTATACATGATTGTTTCTCTAATAGCCTCAGCTTAAAAAAAAAAAAGAAAGAGAAAGAAAAAAAAAGATTTGCAGGCACAGGCTTATGCTACTCACAAGCAGGCCCTCCATTTATCAATTGCTCCTTGCACCAAATAGTCTACAGAATACAAATGCAAAGGAATAATGATCCTTCAGATACACTCACCCTAAATAGACAGAAATAGCTGGTGCCCTGAGTAGACAATGAGATGCAATGAAAGGCATGTTAAAACATGACTGCCTTCTAGAGGTGATCAGAAATATCAAACCAAGCTATGTCCCAGTGGCATATGACAAATCATCCATCAATCCTACTTAGCTTTCACTAAGCAAAGAGGGAATATACTTCCTGTCACAAAAAGCAAAAGCTTGTACTGGGCCTATTCTGCTAGATGACACAAGGTTAACTTAACTTCCCAAACTTTACTGATTGAGCTGCAAAAAATCCTGATTCTCTCAGCTATCTGATTGTGCTTTCTACAGCTTTTTTGCTATTGACCTTTAGACAATTCAATTGCAAAAGGAATTTTTATTTTTGATTTGTGTCAGATTGGCAGCCTGAAAGAATGAAGCATGCAGATCTGGCAAGGGTCAACCTTAGCAAGAAGTAGACATAGCTACTAGGTGTGATAATAAAGCATCAGGAAGACCCTCTCTGAATCATGTGTTCCATGGACCTCTCTCTTTGACCCTGGAGATTAATGTTATTTATTCATTGCTCTGATTATTAATTCAATCCCCAGAACAAAAATCTTCACTGACTCCCTATGCCCACCAGATTAAGTCCAAATTACCTTCCCTGGAATTCAAAACCCTTTCCAGATTGGCAACAACTTATCTTCCTTATCTCACACTAGTTTCTGCACATACAAAATTTAGCCATGAAGGGAAAGCACTTAATACATGATAATTGATAAATTGATTAATTGCTCATATTTCCCAAACAAATCCATTTGGTTTTCAGGCCTCTAGGTCCTTACTTGCAGCTCTGGATAATATCTTCTTTTCTCTGTCACAACTAGAGGATTAGAATTGGAATAATCCTTTGAGATCTTGCTCAAAAGCTACCTCCCCCATGACATATTCCCTATTTCACCAATCAGAAATAGTAATTAATTGTTTCAACTTCACAAAGTACTTTGTACCTCTCTTGTATACTTAAGATCATAGAATAATAAATCCAGATTTGGAACAAACCTAGAGATCATCTAGTTTAACGCCCCCTCACTTTGAAATCAAAAACTAAGAACAGCAAAGATTACGTGGTTTATTCAAAGTTACATAGATAGTTGATATCAGACTCTGAATTTGAAGCCCTGACCTCTGACTCTACTGTCTCATACTACTTCTCTAATTTAAAACAAAATCAAAACTATATATATATATATATAGTAAGTTTTATATATTTCTAATTTGTTATCTTCTCACTGTAATTAAAATGTAAACTCCATGTGTATATTTTTACCTTTGTATTAGTCCTCTTAGAAAGCACTCTAGGCTCTGCTTCTAGGAGCCAAGATGGCAGAGTGAAAAGGTAGTCACTCTCACTCTCTCCCCTATCAACCTCTGAAAACCCAGAAAATATCACCCCAGGAAAAAAAACCTGGAACACCTGAACTAGAAGAAAGAGGAGGAGGAGCAGTGCAGCAGCCCACGCAAACAGGTCTCCAGTGCCTCAACAAAAATAAGGGAGGCAGAACTACAAGGGGCCCCAGGCAGATAAGTACCCTGTGGCATTCATCTGAAAGGAGGTGAAGAAAACAACCTAAAGGCTTCCTAAAGCTCCAGCCTGGCTGATTCCAACCCAACACATGGTGAGTTGTCAGAGCCCTGAAGCCTCCAACTTTGAAGAAATCCTGAAGCCCAGATGGTAGAACCGGCAAACACCAACACCTCGACCTCCCAGTGCCTCAGTGAGGGCAGGGGGAACCCATGGAAACCAGCTCCAAAACCCACCAGGTGCCTCCACACTCTACCACAAAGGAATCTCCCAGGGCATTAGCTGAAATGAGGGAGATAAAAACACCCTGCAGCACACATCTAAAAGGAGCTGAAGAAAGCTGAAGGAAAGGAAAAGCAGGCAACCTACAATTGCCTGAAAGTTCCAGCCTTGCTGATTCCAGCCCAACACCAGGTAAGCTGCCTGAAACCTACAGCTTCCAAATCCCAGAGTAAGAGGCCCCAGAACGCAAAGCCAGTGACCAAGACCTAGGCTCCCAACACAAGAAGCTTGGGTCAGTACCCTCTGTTCCCCAGCAGGAGAGCTCAATCTCTTTAAAGGCCAGGGAATAAGGAAACACCATGAGTAAAAAGAAATGTACCATAGACTAATATTATGAGAAGAGTGAAGATCAAGACAGAAATTCGGGAGAGGACAACATTGTTAACAAACCCACATCTGCAACAACAAAAGGGAATATGAACTGGTCTGAAGCCCAAAAAGCCTTCTTCCAAGAGCTCAAGAAGGATTTTAATAGTCAAATGAGAGAGGTAGAAGAGTCCTTCAAAAATACAATTGGCCAATTGGAAAAAAGAATACACTGAAGAAAACAAGTCCCTAAAAAACACAATTGGCCAGTTGAAGAAGGGAGTACAAAAACTAACAGAAGAAAACAATCTGTTAAAAACGAGAATTGGACAAACGGAAACTACTGTCTCTATGAGACAGCAAGAATCAAACAGAAAATCGACTCAGGAGAGACAATTTAAAAATTATTGGACTACCTGAAAATCATGATGAAAAAAGAACCTGGACAGTATCTTTCAGGAAATCATAAGGGAAAACTGCCCAGAAGCCCTAGAACCAGAAGGGAAAATACCATTAGAAAGAATCCACCGATCACCACCTGAAAGAGATTGACAATGCCAAGAAATATAACAGCAAAAACTCCAAAATTACCAGATGAAAGAGAAGGTGCTGCAAGCAGCCAGAAAGAAACAATTGAAATATCATGGAACCACAGTCAGGATTACACAGGACCTTGCACCTTCTACGTTAAAAGACCACAGGGCATGGAACCTGATAATCCGAAAGGCAAAGGAGCTTGGAATGCAGCCAAGGATTAATTACCCAGCAAAAATGAGCATCATTTTTCAAGGGACGAGGTAGATATTCAATGAAATAGGAGACTTCCAGACTTTCCTGATGAAAAGACCAGAGCTTAACAAAAAATTTGATCTTCAAGTACAGGACTCGAGAAGACTTAAAAAAGTAAATGGACAGAAGGATACAATATGTTGTTAATGGGAGGGGTGTTTAAACCCCTACAAGGGAACATGAGACTTTCAACCCTTGAGAACTGTATTATCATTACACCTTGTTAAAGGAGTATACATAAAGAGGGTGGTATTAGTTGACTTTGATGGAATGATAAAAAAAAAAAATCTAATCAAGTGGGTTGAATGGATCCAAATAAGTGGATCAGTCTGATCTTAGAAAATGTACTGAGAAAGGAAGAGGCAGACAAGGGTAAATTACATTATAGGAAAAGACACAAAATCCTATTACACCAAAGGGAAAGAAGGAAGGGGGGGGAGCATTGTTTGAACCTTACTCTCATCAGATTAGGCTCAAGAAGGGCATAATATAATCAGTTAAGTATAGAAATCTAACTTGCCCTATAGGCAGCAGGAGGGGAAAGGGGAAAGAAAAGGGAGAGGGGAAAGAAGGGAGGGAAAAAGCAGTAAGACTAAAGGGGAAGAAAAGGGAAAGGGATAATAAAAGGGGGAAGGGACTGAAGGAGGTGGTGGTCAAAAGCAAAACACTAGTGAAGGGGAGAAAGGAAAAAGGAGAAAGAAAAGCATAAATAGGGGGAAAAGGATGGAGAAAAAGACACAGATAGTAATCATAACTGTGAATGTGAATGGGATGAACTCTCCCATAAAAGGAAATGGATTGCAGAATGGATTAAAAACCATAATCCTACAATATGTTGTTTACAGGAAACACATTTGAAAAAGAGTGACACATACAGGGTAAAGGTAAAAGGCTGGAGCAGAATATATTATGCTCAGCTGAAGTGAAAAAAGCAGGGGTAGCAATCCTGATCTCAGACAAAGCAAAAGCAAAAATAGATCTAATCAAAAGAGATAAGGAAGGAAACTACATCCTGCTAAAAGGCACCATAGACAATGAAGTAATATCATTACTAAACATATATGCACCAAATGGTATAGCATCCAAATTCTTACAGGAGAAGTTCAGGGAGTTACAGGAAGAAATAGACAGCAAAACTATACTAGTGGGGGACCTGAACCTCCCCTCTCGCACTAGATAAGTCTAACCACAAAATAAACAAGAAAGAAGTTAAGGAGGTGAATAGAACATTAGAAAAGTTAGGTATGATAGACCTCTGGAGAAAACTGAATGGGGATAGAAAGGAATATACTTTTTTCTCAGCAGTACATGGCACATACACAAAAATTGACCATGTACTAGGGCATAAAAACCTCACAATCCAATGCAGAAAGGCAGAAATATTAAATGCATCCTTTTCAGATCATGATGCAATAAAAATTATATGTAATAAAGGGCCATGGAAAGATAGACTAAAAAATAATTGGAAACTAAATAATCTAATCCTAAAAAATGATTGGGTCAAACAACAAATCATAGAAACAATCAATAATTTCATTCAAGAGAATGACAATAATGAGACAACATACCAAAACCTATGGGATGCAGCGAAAGCAGTTCTTAGGGGAAGTTTTATATCTCTAAATGCTTACATAAATAAAATAGAAAAAGAGGAGATTAATGAATTGGGCATACAACTAAAAAAACTAGAAAAAGAACAAATTAAAAATCCTCAACTAAACACCAAATTAGAAATATTGAAAACCAAAGGAAAAATTAATAAAATTGAAATTAAGAAAACTATTGAACTAATAAATAAAACTAAGAGCTGGTTTTATGAAAAAACAATAAAATAGATAAGCCTTTGGTTAATTTAATTAAAAAAAAAGAAGAAGAAAACCAAATTACTAGTATCAAGAATGAAAAGGGTGAAGCTACCACCAAGGAAGAGGAAATTAAAACAATAATTAGGAATTATTTTGCCCAACTATATGCCAACAAATTTGACAATCTTAGTGAAATGGATACATATTTACAAAAATATAAATTGCCCAGATTAACCGAAGAGGAAGTAAAATACTTAAATAACCCCATCTCAGAAAAAGAAATTGAACAAGCCATTGATGAACTCCCTAGGAAAAAATCTCCAGGGCCAGATGGATTTACATGCGAATTCTATCAAACATTTAAAGAACAATTAATTCCAATACTATATAGACTATTTGGGAAAATAGGTGAAGAAGGAGTCTTACCAAATTCTTTTTATGATACAAATATGGTGTTGATACCTAAACCAGGAAGAGTCAAAATAGAGAAAGAAAATTATAGACCAATTTCTCTAATGAATATAGATGCAAAAATTTTAAACAAAATACTAGCAAGTAGATTGCAGCAACTTATCACAAGAATAATACACTATGACCAGGTAGGATTTATACCAGGAATGCAGGGTTGGTTCAATATTAGGAAAACTATCAGCATCATTGAGCATATCAACAAAAAACCAACAGAAACCACATGATCATCTCAATAGATGCAGAAAAAGCTTTTGATAAAATACAACACCCATTCCTATTAAAAACACTAGAAAGCATAGGTATAAATGGAGTCTTCCTTAAAATAATAAATAGCATATATCTAAAACCTTCAGCAAGCATTATATGTAATGGGGACAGGCTAGAAGCATTTCCAATAAGATCGGGGTGAAACAAGGATGTCCATTATCACCACTGTTATTCAATATTGTACTGGAAACTTAGCTTTAGCAATAAGAGAAGAAAAAGAAATTGAAGGCATTAGAATAGGCAAAGAAGAAACAAAGCTATCACTCTTTGCAGATGACATGATGATATACTTAGAGAATCCTAGAGAATCAAGTAAAAAACTACTTGAAATAATAAACAACTTTAGCAAAGTTGCAGGCTATAAAATAAACCCACATAAATCATCAGCATTTCTATATATTACCAACAAAGCCCAACAGCAAGAGATAGAAAGAGAAATCCCATTTAAACTTACTGTAGACATTATAAAATATTTAGGAGTCTACCTCCCAAACAAACCCAGGAACTCTATGAACACAATTACAAAACACTTTTCACACAAATAAAATCAGATCTAAATAATTGGAAAAACATCAGTTGCTCATGGGTAGGCCGAGCTAATATAATAAAAATGACAATCCTACCTAAGCTAATTTACTTATTCAGTGCCATACCAATCAAACTACCAAAAATTATTTTATAGAGTTAGAAAAAAAATAACAAGATTCATTTGGAAAAACAAAAGGTCCAGAATATCAAAGGAACTAATGAAAAGAAATGCAGGGGAAGGTGGCCTAGCAATTCCAGATCTTAAATTGTATTATAAAGCAGCAATCATCAAAACTGCTTGGTACTGGCTAAGAAATAGGGAGGTGGATCAGTGGAATAGGTTAAATATGCAAGACACAGTAGTCAATGACTATAGTAATCTATTATTTGATAAACCCAAAGACCCCAGCTTCTGGGATAAGAACCCACTCTTTGAAAAAAACTGCTGGGAAAACTGGAAAAGAGTATGGCAGAAACTAGGCATAGACCCAAATCTCACACCATATACCAAAATAAAGTCAAAATGGGTTCATGACTTAGATATAAAGGCTGATACCATAAGTAAACTGGGAGAACAAGGAATAGTTTACCTATCAGATCTATGGAGAACAGAAGAATTCATGACCAAACAGGAGATAGAGAACATTATGAAAAGCAAAATGGATAATTTTGATTACATTAAATTGAAAAGTTTTTGCACAAACAAAGCCAATGCAACTAAGATTAGAAGGAAGGTAGAAAATTGGGAAAGAATTTTTACAACCAGTCTCTCTGATAAAGGCCTCATTTCTAAAATATATAGAGAATTAAGACAAATTTATAAGAACACAAGCCATTCCCCAATTGATAAATGGTCAAAGGATATGAACAGACAGTTCTCAGATGAAGAAATTAAAGCCATCTATAGTCATATGAAAAAATGCTCTAAATCGTTATTGATTAGAGAAATGCAAATCAAAACAACTCTGAGGTACCACATCACACCTATCAGATTGGCCAACATGACAAAACAGGAAAATGATAAATGTTGGAGATATGGGAAAATTGGAACACTAATACATTGTTGGTGGAGTTGTGAAATGATCCAACCATTTTGGAGAACAATTTGGAACTATGCCCAAAGGGCTACAAAAATGTGCATACCCTTTGATCCAGCAATAGCACTTCTAGGGCTATATCCCAAAGAGATCAAACAAATGGGAAAAGGACCCACATGTACAAAAATATTCATAGCAGCTCTTTTTGTGGTGGCAAAGAATTGGAAATTGAGAGGATGCCCATCAATTGGGGAATGGCTGAGCAAGTTGTGGTATATGAATGTAATGGAATACTATTGTGCTATAAGAAATGATGAACAGGCTGACTTCAGAAAAACCTGGAAAGACTTATATGGTCTGATGCTGAGTGAAGTGAGCAGAACCAAGAGGACTTTGTACACAATAACAGCCATGTTATGCAATGACTAAGAATGTTAAACTGAACCCTTCTCAGCATTATGAGGATCTAAGACATCTCCAGAGGCCTCGGGATGGAAAATGCTGTCCACATCCAAAGAAAGAACTATGGAAGTCGAATCGCTATCACTTATTTTTACCTTCTGTTGAGTTTTGTTTCATCTTTCTGATGGTTCCTCATATTGGTTTTAATTTTTACTTACAACTTCACTAATGTGAAAATATGTTTAATGGGTATGTAAATGTAAAGCCTATGTCAGATTGTGCCGTCTTGGGGAGGGTGGGGGAGAAAAGGGAGAAAAAATTTTCAACTCAAAAGCATATGGAAAAAAATTAAAAAATAAAAAAAAAAAAGAAAGAAAAAAAAGGAAGAAAAAATACTTCCTTAAAAAGTAGAATAAAGCAATTGGAAGATAGTGACTTTATGAGAAATCAAGACACAATAGAACAAATCCAGAGGAATGAAAAATTAGAAAACGATGTGAAATATCTCATTGGAAAAACAACTGACCTGGAAAATAGAGCCAGGAGAGAGAATTTAAAAAATTATTGGACTATCTGAAAGCTGTGATCAAAAAAAGAGCCTAGACATCATCTTTCAAGAAATTATCAAGGAAAACTGCCCTGATATTTTAGAACCAGAACGCAAAATAGAAATTGAAAGAATCCATTGATCTCCCCTTGAAAGAGGTCCCCAAAAGAAAACTCCTAGGAATATTGTAGCCAAATTCCAGAGTTCCCAGGTCAAGGAGAAAATTTTACAAGCAGCCAGAAAGAAACAATTCAAGAATGGTGGAAACACAATCAGGACAACACAAGATTTAGCAGCTTCTACATTATGGGACTGGAGGTCATGGAATATAATATTCCGGAGGGCAAAGAAGATAGGATTACAACCAAGAATCACCTACCTAGCAAAACTGAGTATAATCCTTCAGAGGAAAAAATGGTCTTTCAGTGAAATAAAGGACTATCAAGCATTCTTGATGAAAAGACTGGAGCCGAATAGAACAAAATGACTTTCAAATACAAGAGTGAAGTGGAACATGAAGAGGTAAACAGGAAAGAGAAATCATAAGAGATTTATTAAGGCTGACCTGTTTACATTCCTGCATGGAAAGATGATATTTATAACTCATGAGACCTTTGTCAGTATTATATGTATGCATATAGATAGATAAATATGAAGGTAGAGGGCACAGGGTGAGTTGAAGATGAACGGGTGATATCTGGAGAATAAAATTAAGGGTGAGAGGGGATTATACTAGGAGGAGAAAGGGAGAGGTAGAATGGGGTACATTATCTCACACAAAACAGACAAGAAAATTTCTTAAAGTGGAGTGGAAACAGGGGAAGGTGAGAGGAAATGAGGGAATCTTATTCTCATAGGATTTGGCTTAAGGATGGAATAACATACACATTCAATTGGGTTTGGAAATCTGTCTTACCCTACAGTAAAACAGGGGAGAAAGGGGACAAGAGAGCAGGGGGATGATACAGAGAAGGGCAGATTGGGAAAGGGGTAATCAGAAGGAAGTACTTGTGAGGAGGGACAGGGTCAAAAGAAAGAATAGAATGGGGGACAGGATAGGATAAAGGGTAATAGAGTTAGTTCTTCACAATGTGTCTATTATGGAAGTGTTTTGCATAACTGCACATGGATGGCCTTTATTGAGTTGCTAGCCTTTTCAGTGATGGTGGGTGGGGTGGGAGGAAGGAGAAAGTTTGGAATCCAGAGTTTTAGAAACACATGTTTAAAAAAAATGTTTCCACATACAACTGGGAAATAAGAAATGCAGGAAATGAGGTATAAAAATTTGTCCTTCCCTGCAGGAATGTGGAAGGGGAAGGGGATAAGAGAAGAGGGGAGAGATAGAAGGGAGGGCAGACTGGAGGAAGGGGTATTCAGATTTCATGCTATCTTGGGGTGGGGGGGAGGGCAAGATGGGGTTAAAATTTGGAAATCAATCTTGTGGAAGTAAATGTTGAAAACTAAAAATAAAAAAATTTTATATAGAATATTTTAAAAAAGAACATGAACTGAGAAAAATTTTTAAAAAGAACATGAACTGAGTTATAAAATGACAAAGACAGTAATACTGGAGCAACAAGAGATTTCAACATAGAAGGCATGGGTGTGAGTTGATTATGTTAGAAAGATCTCACAAAATGAAGGGAGGAGAAAAAGGGATACACTGGGGAGAAGTGGGAAGGGAGAGGTAGAATGGAAAAACTCATATAAAAAAGTGTGAGAGGAAGAGCTTTTACAATGGAGGGGAACATGGGTGGTGGTGGCAGTGCTTGAACTTCACTCCCATCGAAATTAGTTCAAAGAAGGAAGACTATTAAATGCACACTCAGTTTTATACAGAAATCTATCTAACCCTAGAGGGAAGTAGAAGGGGAGGGGGATAAGATAAAGGGAGAATAACAAAGTTGGAGAGAACAGATTAAGGGAGGCAATGGTCAGAAACAAAACAGACTTTTGAGGAGGGACAGGATGAAAAGAGAGAGGAAGGAAGAAATAGATGATAATTACACAGGAATCATAACTGTAAATGTGAATGGAATGAGCTCACCCATTAAATGGAAACAGATAGCAGAATGGATTAGAAATTAGAATTCAACAATATGTTGTTTATGAGAAATACACTTGAAACAGAACACTCAAAGAACTAAACTAAAGAGCTGGAGAATAATCTACTACACTTCAGCTGAAATTTAAAAAAAATGAAAAAGAGGCAGAGGTAGCAATCATGATCTCAGAAATGCAAAAGGAAAAATAGATATAATTTTTTTAAAAAATTATTTTTAATTAATTTATTCTGATTTATCAACAATCACTTCCATATGCTTTTGAGTTTAAAATTTTTCTTCTCCTTCCTCTTCACTACCCTCCTCAAGAGGGTGCACAATCTGATATAGGCTAGACGTATATTCATGTTAGTGATGTTGTAAGTAAAAATTAGAATCAATAGGAGGAACCACCAGAAAGAGGAAACAAAACTCAACAGAAGAGAAAAAAATAGCACATAATGTGCTTCAATATGCATTCAAATTCTATAGCTCTTTCTTTGGATGTGGATAGCATTTTCCAACATGAGAAAAACAGACGGAATTAAAAGAGATAGAGAAACTGCATTTTGCTAAAAAAAATGCCATAGACAATGAAGTAATATAAAAATTTTTAAGCAAGTTTCTCTTATAAAGATCTCATTTCTCAAATATATAGAGTATAAAACTCAGTCAAATTTATAAAAAAAAAATTAAAGTCATTTTCTACTTGACAAATGGCCAAAGGATATGAAAAGGCAGAAGAAGAAATTAACACTATCTATAGTCGCATAAAAATGTCCTAAATCACTATTGATGAGTGAAAAGTAAATTAAAACAATCTTAAGGTACTACCTTATATCTATAAGAAATGAGAAATGCTAGAGGAGATGAAGGAAAGATAGGCACACTAATGAACTTTAGATGGTTAAAAGTGAAGTGGTCAAAACATTCTGGAGGGGCAATTTGGAACTATGGCCAAAGGGATATAAAACCATCCTAATCTTTTATCCAGCAATATCACTACTTGGTCTTTATCCCAAAGAGATCAAAGAAAAAGGAAAAGGATGCATATGTACAAAAATATTTATAGTAGCTCTTTTTTTTTGTGGCAGCAAAGAATTAGAAATCAAAGTGATGCTCATCAATTGGGGAATGGCTAAAAAAAATGGCAAAAGTTGTGGTGAATTGTTATTCTATAAGAAATGACAAGGTGGTTTCAAAGTAACTTTATGAGACTAATATGAACTGATGTGAAGTGAAGTGAGAACGGGGAAATCATTGTGCACGATAACACCAATAATTTAATGATGATCAGCTGTGAAAGACTTGGGTTATTATGAGCAATAAAATGATCCAAGACAATTCCGAAGAACTCATGATGAAAACAAGCTATCCAGAGAGAGAGAGCTGATGAACTCTGAGTGCAAATTGAAGTATAATCTCATTTTCTTTATTTTTCTTGCTTTTTTTTGAAATATGGCAAACACGCATATTAATAGCTAACACTATCATTCTACCTATCTGCCATTCCTCAATAAATAAGTGGTCAAAAGCCATGAACAAAGAATTGTCAAAAGAATAATTGTCAACTCTTAAACAATACAAGAAATAATTGTCCAAATCACTGATAATAAGAGAAATGCAAATTCAAAAAATCTTGAAGTTTCACTTGACCCCTTGACAAAGATGGCAAAAGGTGAGAATAGTTAATCTTGGAAGAGTTATAGGAAGATGGGCATACTGGTCTATTGTTAGTGGAGATGTAAGTGGGTACAATCTTTTTGGAAACAATTTGTAATTACGCAAAGAAAATAACTAAAATGTCCATAAAATAAATGCTCCAGGCTTATACTTTATAGAGGCCATTGATGTTGCTACATATTTATAGAATGTGAAATTTTTGTAGAAGCACTTTTTTTTTTTTGTGAGGGTAAATAATTGGAAAGAAAGTAGATGCCTATTGATTGGGGAATTTTGGAACTTAAATTCCATGGGATATTGCTGTGTTGTAAGAAATAATTAATCTGATGAATACAGAGAAGCAAGGGCAATTCAACACAAACTGATGAAGAGAGAAGTAAGAAGAACCAAGAAAATAACATAAAAAATGCATATGACAATGTAAGTGGAAAGAACAACTTCACACATAAAAAAATAATCAAAAATTATAAAACGTAAGAATACAAACATAGTGGATACAGCATCAGCCTTGGAGTCAGGAGGACCTGAATTCAAATCTGGCCTCAGACAAACAATGCTCATTAGTTGTGTGACTCTGGGCAAGTCACTTAACCCCAATTGCCTCTTCCCCCCAAAAAAATATGAACAACAGATAGGAAAACAATGCTTCCATTTCACCTCTTTGCCGAAGTGAAAAGTCCACAAATATTTCTACACTGCACATTTTTCATTCTCTTTTGATATATTGATTGGTTATAGTGAATTATTTTTTCTTTTTCTCTTTTTTTTTTGTCCTTAAAAATACTATTTATTATTTGGGTTAGCTCTCAGAGTAGATGTGGGAGAGGGATACTAGGGGAAATTATGCTGTAATACAAAGCAAATGACATCAATAAAAACTCATTTTTCCAAGCAGAAAGATAACTCTTGCTATAGTGAATTTAAGTTCTAATAGGAGAAGAGTAAGACATAAAGCCAGATAATAATAATACACAATATTCCATTATTATTTTCTTTATTATCTCTCCATTCATTTTATTTCTTTTACTCTTTTAATTTTTTTATCTTTTAAAAATAAAATTAGATAATGTTTTATGAATTATATTAGTCTTTAAAATAACAACTCTGGGCTTTTTATAAATTCAATATATTGTTTAAAATTCTATATGTTTTGCTTTTAATTTTTAAGTTTGCCTTATTGGTCTTATTAACATGTTCACTTTGTTGATTCCTCTAGTATTTTAGTGACACAGTCAGTTCATTAGCCGTCTTTATTTTTCTTTTATTAATACAAAATTTCACAGATATCTTGCCTGTAAGGATTACTTTTACTATATAGTATAAATTTTTCTATGTTGTGTGACTCATCATTTTCCTCATTCATTTTTTAAATTGTTTATATGATTTGGTTACTATTTAGTATTACACAATAAAATTGCTGTAGCATTTATTTACAATTTTTCTAAATGATGATCTTTAAGGTTTTTGCCATATCTCCCTCCCTCTCCATTTCTATTGTGTCTCACTCTTAGAAACACTAATTAATGAGAAAACAGTGCCAGGCAGAAATAATGCTATATGGTAAGAGTTACTCTGCTTTCCAAACAGTTCATTATGTTTCTATTTCTGCCCACTTTCCTTACTCACAGCTATGCCATTCCACTTATGGCTCTATGATGTTCCCACTACTCTGAATTCTGTCTTCCAGTAAGAATTCATATACTTCTCCTGGGGCAAAATCTATCCTTCGAAGCACAACAAATCAGAGAGGGGGCCTCCCAATAGGTGAAACTATTCCTAGACTAAGCTCTTTATAGTATCTTCATCTCCCACATGCTCACATCTTTTTTCCACCTCATTAGAATGCTTTTCAGTGGTACCTTTACCCCCTCACAATAAGTGAGTTCCCTTCGTGCCAATCTAGTCCTTTGGCTGTCTCTCCTCTCCACTATCTCCTTCCTTCCTTTTATAACCAATATACAATGAAAAGAAATGCTTTCATTGTTCAACTGTGGACTTGATGAGGGCACAATGTCAATTTCCCTCAGTCTTCTACCTCTGTTCTTCTCTCTAATGTTACCTCCTAGTTTCCTAATCCATTCCACAAACACTTGTAGGAATTTAGGAATGGAGCCTCAGTTCAACTCTTCCATCTTTTCTTCTCCTGAATCTTTGAATAGCCCTGAAATGTTTGTCCTCTTAAGTCCTGGGTGGTCTCCCCTTACTATTTCTTTTACTTCATAGATCAATCTTTTTTTTTTTTCTGTTCCTGTTCATGTAAAAAATAAACCATAAACATGAGAACTACTCCAATCACTTAGTCTTTACTGGATACTTATATTATTTACCTCTTTGTGATTCTGTTTAGGGTGCTCTACAAGTCAAATAATATATATCTCTCATTTTTTCCTCTTTCAGAAATGACTCAAATGTCTTTTGTAGGGCATTTGATGTTCATATTTTTATTGATAATTAAACTTTAATTTATGATATTTTATTTTAAGTTGCAGCTTAAACTCTACTGATTTTTTAAAAATATATTATTACTTTCTCTTCTCTCATTTCTTGTAATTACATTGTAATAGTGGTAGAATAACATGAACTCATTGTTCAGCCACCTCTATTCTCCCATCACTATGTCACAACCTACCTTATTGGATTTTCTGGTATAAAAACTCCTTTTTATTCTGAAGTCACATCAAATGATCTCTATTTTTCAGCTCCAAACTCCCAGCAAGAAATATGCTCTGGCACAATCCCTCAGTATAAAATCTCTTTTTTCACTAGGAATTCTTCCCCTTCAATTGACTCCTCTGAATTGAATTCCTAATAAACACACCCACACTGTTTATAAATATTAATTAAAATTTGAAGTAAATAAAATTAAGCAGACTTTTTTTCATATTCCTGTAGAGAAAGGCTTCAGTCTTCCATGAAAGAGATTGAGGAGAGAAAGGCAATGTATGACTACTGTTTAGGGGGTGTGTAGTTCAGGAAGTTATAGCAACAAACCTTTCAATCTTGACACTTCTCATGTTCAACTGGCCCAAATAACCTCTCTTCTGATGTCCTATTCATTATCTTGACTGTATCTGCTCGTACTTCTATTTACCCAGCTCCATGCTATTTACTTCTTGTGGTCTTTCCTTCACCAGCTCTTACAGTTCTCCATATATCTCAATAGGTGTTGGGTTCTTCCTTGAGTTTGGCTAATGCCTGTACTCACTTAAATAGGTCTCACTGAACAGCTATACAAAATCTCTGAAAGCTGCCCAGTCTTTTTTCTGCTTCACTATTGAAAACCATGTGTTGGCTCCGTTTTCCATTCAAGTTAATAACAAACTGTTTACCACAGAGAAGCCCTGCAAAGTATTGACATTAAATCTCCTGGGGTTCATCTTGCCTTGAGGCCACCACTTTTGTTGAATGCAAATGTACAGTTTGGAAAGGATGAGTCTATGATCAGTTTAGCACTTTCCACCAAATACTGCCTTTATCATTTTCACATCCTTTCTGTCTCTCCTCCTTATAATGACATAGTCTATTAAATGCTATTGCTTACTGTAAGGGTGCATCCATGAAGCTTTATTTGATTTTGGTAAATGGGAGACAATATTGGTGAAAAGGACAAGAGATACGCAAATCTTCAGTAGTAAGTGACCATTGATGTTGCTGTTTCTGATTCCATTCCTTCCAAGTGCCCTCTGCTTTGTCTAATAGTCTTTGCCTGCTCTAGTGTTAAAGTCACCTAAATTACAAGCTTGTCCTCTTTTGGTCCATTGATAATGAAGGTATTTAGGTCTTCATAAAATTTTTCTTTTGGTCTCATCAGGGTTTGTCGTGGTGGAAGCATACACAATGACGATAGTGATGTGACCCTTTCCTTCTGGTGGTAATTGGATTGTCATGAGCCTTTTATTCACTGCTTTTGGGAGGCATACAAGGTTGTTGATTAGATTAGCTTTGATTGTGAAACCTTCTCCAGCTTCATGGTACTCCCCATTACTATAGCCACTCCAGAAAAATGTGTCTCCAACTCTGACTTTGGTAATCTGGCCTTCATTTGCCAGCCTTGTTTCACTCAGGGCTGCTATTTGAATGATATCTGCTGAGTTCTGTCACAAGAGCTGTTCATCTTTGAAGTCTATTGGATTTCTTGTTTACCATGAACATGCACACATTCTATATACCAGTGGTCAGAAGAATTATCTTCACAAAAGGTTTTGTATTATGTGTGTGTGTGTGTGTGTGTGTGTGTGTGTGTGTTTTGACTGCATGATAGGGTCCTTGCCTACTGTAGCAAGTAGACCAAGGTTAGGTTAAATGAAGATAACTTTAAGGGAATGCTTTCTAGCCCCTTCCTCATGCTAAGGGGTGAGCAGTGCAGTCACTAATAAAGACTGCTCAGACTCCTAGGGGCTGCTGATTTTCATTGCTGCTTTAGTCCAGTAAGAAGGCAACCCCATGGCCTAGGCTGCCTGTATGCAGGGCTGTGACTATAGCTTCCAGTGTGTCCACAGCTGCTGCTTTGCCACTTGCTTATCACCACAGAATTTTGAGGTAGGTTAAAAAAATAGGTAGGTAAAATGGCATGAGTGATGTTTTTTGACTTGGGTGTAAATTTAATTTAAGTGAGGCAGAATTGTGCCGTTGTGGACCTCATTCTCTCTTTGAGTCATCAGAGTCCAGTGGCAAGACAAAAGTCAATTGGTGATGGCTCGAGTTGCAGTGAATTACTTTGGCATCTTTGATGTCTAACCAAGTTCTAAGCACTCCACAAAACCTGCTTCTACTTCCTCCACGACCCATTGGAACAAATTGTTTATATCTGCGTATTCTACCAAAGGAAGTCTTCACATGTTTGAGGATATATACTCCCCTAACTCACCAATGGTTTTGAGGCCCCTTGGTTACCTCTCTTCTGAGACAGTTTACTGGGTTATGGCTGCTCTGCATTCTACAGCTTCTTGGAGGCACCAGTGAGATCTCGATGACAAGTGGGCACCAAAGTCACAAAGCAGCCCTCACACCAGTTACTATTCTTTCCTGAATGCTCATATACCCCATTTACATAGGTTTCACTGGGCTGCTATACACTCAGCTGCACATTCTTAGTTGGGCTTCTGCTTGGCTGTTTCAGAAACAACAGAGATTTTTACCCTAGGACTGAGAGAAGCCTTCCTAGTTTCTCTCCCTCGAGGTTTCATCCCTTATGCCTGCCCTGTCCCAAGCAGAATAGGCTTTTACCAGAAAGTTAATGTTCATTTGGCTCTAGCCTCTTCTTTTGACAGCTCTTTTTGGTACAAGCTGGGCCCCTTCATTGACAGACCTCACCCTAATACTTGGTCACTATTTAGCACATTTCCCAAATCTTCATCTCAGTAGGGTTGGCCATGTCCAATTAATGTCAATTTGAGTAAGGATTACCAAATAGTTCTTGGTTTTATGGTTCCCCAGATTAAAAAAAAATCCCTGTTTCTCCTATTGGTCCATGAAGATATTGGGGTACTGAAAAGGGTCAGAGGCAATTATGTCTTTACTCTTTCTCCCTCACACCTGGAATGTCCTCTTTCATCACTTCCTCTTTCATCACTAACAGGATCCACTCCCTGATTTAATTTCTTATGCTTGATGACAAGTCCTGTGAGATCAGAACTAGGTGGTTTTGATTTATAATTTAATCTTCTTCTGACTTGCCTATAAATTACTTTATTCTTCACTGAAGCCCTGGAATTTGATGGTTATTTTGAAGTGATTTTAAAGTGAGGTTTATCTCTGATGGTGTCATATAGTAATTTTATTTTGTACTTCATTTTCAACACTTTAAGGATATTTTCTTGTATTTAGACTCTTTTCTTTCATTTGTTTTAGTTGATGATTGTTAAGTTATCTCCTTTTGCACTGTCCTCACGTTCTCTTATTTTCATTGAAAGGATTTCATATCTTGCAACTTACTTTTAATATTTAAGTTATTTAATTTTTAATATTTAAGTTATATTTGTTTTGCCACCTATTTATTTTTGACATTTATAAGTATCATTCTCTTCCTCAGAGAATCACCTGATTCTCCAGCTGGTCAACACTATTGTGTTCATCTTTATTCATCTTTTTCTATTTTTTCTTTATTGATTTTATATCCATTTTATATTGATGTCACTCTAAAGTTCTAGCAGTATTACCTTTTCTTTTTGGCTTCTAGATATCTGGTTGTTAATGTATTACCATTTGCCTCAAAAGTATTTTCCATTTCTTTTAACAAAATATTCACTGATCTTGGGTAATTTTTTATATTTTTTCAGGCATCAATATATATTATTTTTGTTGGATTGATTTTCCTTGTGAGGACCTTTATGCTCGCTATTTTTGCTTTTTTGCCTTGATTTGCTATTTTGAAGTAATGAAAGTGATCTGAGTTTAGTCCTTCACACCCCTGCAGCACCATTTTCATCCCTAGGTCATTTTGTTCAACCTTAGCCAACTCCCAACTTTCACCAGCCCCTGATTCAGCCCTTGGTTCTCTTTTTCAGTGGCAAAATTCTTACTATTACCTTTAAAGGAGAATTCTTCTGTCTCCCTCATTGCCTCAACTCTTGATTAATTACATCTTGGCAGTTAAGTTCTCTGCCTTAGTTTCTTCTCTATAAAATAGGAATGATATCAAGCTCAAGAATGTCAGAAAGATGAATGAGTTAAGAATGAGCAGAAAGGCACTATATAAGCACAAGGCACTATGTTATTATGATGATGTTCTCACATTAGGAGTGAAAAATATAATATTGCTGTATTGTAGACCTAGAGAACATTATGGAGAAAAGATTTATGATTTGTTCAGTGATTTGTTTTCCTTTGTAGAATTGGAATAATTCCTTGAGGTTATGTAGATAATCTACTTACCTCAGTGCTTGGAGGCATCTTAACATGCCTGCATAAATATTTAAAGTGCTTCAGGGTATTCATAGTAAGAGTGATATATAAAATAAAATGAATGATAGGAGAGGTATGGGCAACTTTTCATAAAGCTTAGTATTATTGTATGTATGAGCAGTTGGGGCTACCCTAGACACAAATGAAAAATACAATATTGTGGGACTTAGTGAGCCTTGTTTAAAAAGGGGAAAAAAAAACCTTAGCTGTATAAAAATCTATAGATTAAAAAAAACTTAGTAAGGCATCTATTATATTTTAAAACAGCATTAATATTTAATCTATAATTAGTTTTTAAGCTTTCTGGAGTTAGACAACTGAAATAGGATGTTCCCTGTGATCTTATTGAAAAAAAATAATTTGTTTAATCATTTAAGTTATTCTATTTGTTTATAAATTTTAAGATCATCTTTTTTAATGTATTTGATGGTGTAACACTGACGACGTATGACATTTACACTATGACTTTTACATACAGAGCTCAACGCCGAGGCATTTGGTTCATGGAAAGTTCCTGCTACTCATTTCTGTAAATGAGAAAAAGGATTATCCTGCCACTCCCTTTCATATCATGAGTGAATAGCAGAAATAAAGTAAAAGATCCCAGATTTCAATTCTGAGCTTCTATGCAGTAGATGACCTTTTACCTGCTTTTACATGTCTTCTATCTTCTGCTACAGAAGTTTCAACCGTTAAATTAAAGTACCAATAATATATATAATAATTATATGCATACTACCACCATCACCACCACTGCTACTGCTGCTACTACTACTACTACTACTACTGCTACTACTACTACTACTACTACTACTACTACTATAATAATTAACCTTCATAAAGAACATTTCAAATTTACCCGTTGCTTTACACATATCAATCAATCAATAAGATTTTATTAAACACCTGTTTACTATGTGCTTGACTCTGTTCTGAGGACACACAAAAAAGCAAAATAGTTCTTTCCCTCAAGAAACTTATATTCAAACAGGAAATACCATATATACATATGTACATCTATATAAATTATGATATAGAAGATAACCTTAGAGGAAAGGCTCTAAGGGCTTAAGAGATCTGCCTCCTACAGGAGAAGGTTATATTGAGCTGAGTCTTGAGGAAGACCAAAGATTCCAAGAGGTAGAAGTGTGGGGGAGAAAAGGTAAAGACATAGAATATGGGATGTCATATGTGATGAACTGCAAATAGGTTTGTGTGGCTATATCAAAAAGAATATGTTGAATGAATTAACACATAAGAAGAGTGGAAAGTAGATAGGGACATTTTAATTTACTTTGAGCTTCACGATAATACATTCAGGATGAAAAGAGGCACTCATAATTCTCTGCACATTTAACAAAGAAAGAGGCTTACTTTGCCCCAATATAGGAAGATTATACAACAAAGATATAGTGGCACAAAGCTTCTGTGGATGCTGCCCCCCACACCTTCATCTGGAAACTGCTTCTGGTCAGGGTATGGTAACTTGTGGTCTCAGGCACCCACCAAGTCTGGCTTTATGCAGCTGAGAACTTTTGTTACTTCAGACCAAGAATTTGGATTATAAAAGTTGGGGCCAATCAAGTTGCATGGAGGAATGAAGCTGTCTCAGGGAAGTCAAGGAAGTTACGTCAGGAAAATACTGGTCCTATCAATGTACCACTATGTCTATTTTCCAGATGAAGACTTTCAGATGAGATTCAGAGATGTTAAACAATTTGTCCATAGTTATACAACTAGTAAGGATTATAGATAGGAGACTAGATATTCTTTGCTATGTGTCCATCATTCTATCCACTACAACTATGGTATAGGACTTGGAGTTAGAAGAGCTGTGTTAGATTCTCTGGCTAAAGAGTTACTAGAAGTCATTTAAATTTTCTGTGGCTGTTTCCCAATGTGTAAAATGGGGCAAATAGATACATCACCTCCTTCTGAAGAATACTGTGAAAACAAAAGGAAATAATTTAGAAGTCTTTTTAACTGTAACATACTGTATGAAAAAAATTATCATTATTACTGGAGAAAGGGATCAATGTGATGAATATTGGTTGATCACGAGGAAGAGATTCAGAGATTAAAAAAAATGTTCGCAACAATAATTGTAGTATTTAACAAACCCAAACAGGTTTTGAAAACCTGGAAGTAGCTGGGGGTGCTATGTGGAAAACAGCAAAATTCTTGTGCATGTTGTACTGCCAGTTTTTAAAGTATTTTCTTCACAAAAACCTAGAGAGTACCCTCATTTGATATATGAGGAAAATAAGGCCCACAGGTGAAGTAACTTGTACAAAATCTCCTATTAATAAGCTTTAAAGCTGGGCCTTAAACCCAGGTTTTAGATTCCAAATCCAACAATCTTTTAAATGACAGTCTTTAAATTTTGGGATGATCATCTCACATCAACAGAAACAAAAAAAAAATAGAGTTTAGCAACACTAAAAGGTTTACACTCATATAATCTCATTGCAGGGCTCTTCAAAGGAAAAATATCCAGTTTAAAGAGGGCTAAACAAAAGTTGAAGTAAACGGAAGCTTGGATGAGGGGGATGTGCATAATGGGCCTTCCAAATCATTAAAAATCACATACACAGAGGAAGTTAATTACCTGCAACCTTTACAACTTAAGTACAAATACAAAAATAATCACTAGTTATATGAAATGCCAAACAAATCACAATTTCAGCTATTATAATTATGGAATTAAGACACAGGAAAAAGACTGAGTGAGGGATGTTTATTTGTTGATGTTGCTTTCACTATGATATTCTGGGATCATCTTGCAAATGTTGCTTTGAATCAGAGGTGAAAAACCATGCGATTCTTTCTTCCAAGTGGATACATTTATTTAGCTTTTGAAAAATCATTGTAATAATGACACTGAACATTTGTGTTTGAGCTACCACAGGCCATATAGCAAGGAAAAGATTTTTAAAAAGCTTAGGGAATTGCCCTTGCATTGTAGAATTCTGTTTCCGTATATTAGTTTTGTCTGCATGCTGTAACCAAACAACTTTATTGGGGAAGAAAAAGAACAAAAAATAATCCCTTCCCTTTTAATCCATAACTTCCATTTAAGCACGAGATAAGATCTGGCTTCTAGATCATAGAACTAAAGTGAGAGTTATTATTTTGGGTTTTGATAACTATATTACAATATAATTGATTTACTTCATAAACCTAACTATTTTATTCCATGCACTTAAAAAATATTTTGAGAACGATACCATAGGCTTCCCCAGACTGCCAACATGGTACATGATACATTTATAAAACATCTGATCTAGATCTGGAAGGGATTGTAGAAGCCAGAGAGCATTTTACAGATGAGGAAATTGAAATTCTGAGAAGGCAATTGACTTGCCCAGAAGTCAGTCAAGAAGCATTTATTTTTTTTTAATGAATTTATTTTGATTTATCAACAATCACTTCCACATAGTTTTGAGTTTTAGATTTTTCTCCCCTTCCCTCCCCACATCTCACCCCAAGACAGCACATAATCTGATACAGGCTATACATATACATTCCTATTAAACAGATTTTCACATTAGTGATGTTATAAGTAAGAATTAGAACCAATAAGAGGAACCACCAGAAAGAGGAAGCAAAACTCAACAGAAGAAAAAAACATAGCAAATAATATGCTTTGATCTGCATTCAAACTCCATAGTTTGTTCTTTGGATGTGGATAGCATTTTCCATCACAAAACCTTCGGAGATGTCATAGATCCTTGTATTGCTTGGGAAGAGTTAAGTTTACCAATATTAGTCATCGCACAATGTGGCTGTTATTGTGTACAATGTTCTCCTGGTTCTGCTCACTCAAGAAGCATTTCTTAAGCACTTGCTATGAACCAAGTGTTGGGGATAAAAAGAAAGGTTAAAACACAGTCTCTGCATTCAAGGAGCTCACATTTTAACCGAGGAGACAATTAGAAAATAATTATGTACATATTAGATGGAGAGAGAGAAAGACAGAAAAACAGAGACAAAGAGACAGAGAAACTTTTCCAGTTATTTTCCATTGTGTCTGACTCTTTGTGACCCCATTTGGGGTTTTCTTGGCAAAGATACCAGAGTGATTTGCTATTCCTTCTCCAGCACATTTTACAGATGAGGGAACTGAGACAAACAGGGTTAAGTGATTTGCCTGCAGTCACAGAGCTAGGAAATGTCTGAAGCTGGATTTGAACTCACAATGATGAGTCTTCCTGACTTCAGACTACACCACCTACCTGCACATGTGCGTACACACACACACACATACACACATACAGATACATATACCTACGTAGGTGTATGAGGGAAGGGATTATTAATGAGGGAAGAGGGTGGGTAGAATGTCAAAGATGTCCTACAGAAAGCAGAATTTGAGCTGATTATTGAAGAACTCCAATAGTTAGAGTTGAAGAGGAAGTACATTACAGGCATTAGAGACAGCCAGTACTAGCTGATAGAAGGTTAGAATCAAAATTTGAATCTAAGCCTTCCTGATTGCAAGTCAATTTTACTACACTGCTGTACTATACTATACATTCTCAGGTCTGTTAGAAGTCTAGTTCTGGCACTTATTAGTTATGGGACCTTTGTCAAGTTATTTAACCTCTCTCAGTCTCACTTTCCTTATCTGGATAAACCTGCTTCAAAGTGTGGTATGAGGCAAACACTTCATAAAATTTAAAATACTACACATACAGGTAAAGTTATTATATGCATATAAGTATATGTACAGATAGCATCTCTAT
This sequence comes from Phascolarctos cinereus, assembly GCF_003287225.1. Taxonomy (NCBI): domain Eukaryota; kingdom Metazoa; phylum Chordata; class Mammalia; order Diprotodontia; family Phascolarctidae; genus Phascolarctos; species Phascolarctos cinereus. Next base: position 99,262,935 of record NW_027556098.1, read on the forward strand.
GTGTGCATATGACTTATACATTGTTGTCATTGCTGAGTCATTTTAGTAGTTTCTGACTCTTCATGATCCCATTTGGGATTTTCTTGGCACAGATACTGGAGGGGTTTGTCATTTCCTTCTCTAACGCATTTTACAGATGAGGAAACTGAGGAACACATGTTTAAATGACCTCCTAGGATCATATAGCTAGTAAATGTCTGAGGCCAGATTTCAACTCAGGAAGATGAATCTTCCTCACTCTTGGTGTGGCACTCTATCCCTTGTGCCTCTTAGTTGTCCTATGTCCTAATTTGTACATATATGTGTATATATACATATCATATATAGTTAAAAACAGGAAGTTTAAGAGCTCTTTGTATCCTAACAGTGCTACAGTGTTGGAGGCCAATATATTTCACTGGCTTAGTTTCCTGAAAGAAAGTAATAAGAGACTGGCAGGTGATATTGATTAAAGGAGTAGATCAATAAAGTATTTTAAAGGTAGTGTGCAACAATGGCAAGAACACTGGATTTGAAGTCGTAGGACCCGGGTGCAAATCCTACCTCTCTGTCACTACCTATATGCTGCTGGTGAAATCATTTATCTTTCCGAGGTCTCATCTGTAAAATGAATGAGTTGAAACAAATGGCTTCTAAGGTGCTTTCTAGCTCTAAATCTATATTGCTATGATTTCATAATGTGTGAAAGAGATCCCTGATTTAAAGTTGGAAGGGATCATAGAGGTAATCTTATCCAGAGATTTCAAACACTTGGCCCAGTGGGCTCCTGGCCTAACCAGATTCAAATGTAACTGGGAAATATTTAATAAAATAAATATGAGATAATATGAATATTAATGAAATAAATTAGATGAAATAAATATGAAATAAACAAGAGATAATGTTCATATATGGTCTTCTAAGCCAATATCTGGCCCACAGGGATCCTTATGTACAGTTTAATGACCTCCATTTGTCTTTCAACTTGACATGACTAATAGTCCAACCCCTCATTTCATAAATGAGGAAATTGAGGCCTGGAGAAGGCTAATTGACTTACCAAAGGTCACAAATTTAGCAAGTGACAAAGCCAAGATTCAAACCCATGTCTTCTGACTCAAGATCTATTTATCTTTCTACTCTATTCAACTCTTAGCCGAGTGATTCAGTACAAGCTAGGTTAAGGTCTTTTAATTAAATTCAATAAATATTTATTAAGTACTTACTATGCTCATGGTACTGTGACTCTATAGTCTGTTTGATAGGCACTTTGGTCAAAACATTTATAAGTATATATGATTTTGCAATAAAAATTCAAAAACTTCATCTCTCTAAGAAATTTAATTTATTTCAATGGAAGAAATTAAAGATTTATATTAATGTGACTGTATCATTATGTAAACATTGTTTATTTTTGCCCATGCTCTTTCACACATGTAGATATGTATTTAGAGACCTCTACTAATGATTTTTATCATAGAATACATGTTGTTCAATCATATTTGTTGAGCTGAATTATATTTGTTAAAAAGTTAGAACAACTTTTCATAAGAACTGTAGTTTTTTACACAAGAACTGTAGTTTTTATAGAATTTCATCATAATATCTCATATACCTTTTAGTTAAGATGTCCTTGGTTTCAGCTGCAGAACAGAATCTGAGCTATTCTGGTATATCAAAATTCTCTGATAAAATAGAGGTATGTAAGAAAAATGATTTAAAATACAATATCATTTGTCATTGAAAATGTCACTCAGGCAAAATTATAATATTGCAAATAACTTGGAAAGTTAAATCTTCTCTTTCCTTCCTTAAGCATACCACTCTATTCTCCCTCTCACAGGTGAGGACAGTGCCTCTTACTTCACTGTGAAAAGCAAGGTCACTCAACCTGAACTCTCCCTTCCTTTCTCTTCATCTTAAAACCCTTTGACATTGTCTCCTACTTTTCCTTTTCCCCACTCTATGACAAGGAAGCAACCTTTATTCTTGCCAAAGTTAAACCCTTCATGTGGGCCCTTGATCTTAACCCCTGCTTTCTTGTCCAACCCCTTTCTGCACCAAGCTTGAAAAAAGCTGTCTACACTCAGTCCTTCCGCTTCCTCTTCTTTTCCTCATTGCTGAACCTTTTGCAATCTAGCTTCTCGGTTCATCATTCAACTGGAAGTTCTTTCTCTTAAAGTTACCAATAATCTCTTAATTGACAACTCTGATGATCTTTTCCCTGTCTTCATCCTTCTCTACTTATCTGCTGTATTTGGCACTATTGACCACCCCTCTTTTTCCTGTATACTTTCCTAGCTTTGTTTTGATGGAAATGCTCTGAGTTCTTCTATCTATCCACCCCATGTTAATCTTCTTTGCCAGCTCATCATACATTTTGCACACTCTAACTGTGGATATTCTCCAGGGCTCAGCCCTAGGTCTTCTTCTCTGGTGTCTATATTGTTCAGTTGTGTCTGACTCTTTTACTCATTCGGGGTTTTCTTTGTAAAGAAACTGCAGTGGTTTGCCATTTCCTTCTCTAACTCATTCTACAGATAAAGAAATTGAGACAAAGAGGATCTGTGACTTGCCCAAGGTCACATAGCTGGAAAATGTCTGAGGTCACATTTGAACTCAGGTCCTCCTGACTCCGGGGCCAACACTATCCACTGCACTACCTACGTGCCTCTTGTCTCTTTAGATTTCCTCAGTAACTTCACCAGCTCTCAGGGCCCTGGGAGCTATCATCCCTAAACAGGCAGCAACAAGTTCTTTAAATTCATCTCCAATCTTCCTGTGCCAACCTTTAATCCTATCATCCTGGACATTTCAAATTGGTTGCCTGATAATATCACAAACTCAGCATTTTTAATATTAAACTGTGATTTTCCCACCTAAAACCATTTTCCAAATCTCTGCTTGGTAGAGAAGACACTGCCATCCTTTCAGTCTCTTGGTTTGTTTCATAACCTCTACTTTATCCTCAACTCTTCAAAAGTTTCTACCACCACATCTCTCACATGTGACCCCTTTCCTCTATCCACAGCTACCACTTTTCTTTAGGTCCTGATAACCTATCTTCTAGGTTATTGCAATAGTACCTAACCAATCTCCCTGCCTCAAATCTCTCCCCACTCCAATTCATTCAGTACACTGCCACAAAAGTAATTTTCCTTAAGTACAGATCTCACCAAAATATAACACCTCTGTTTAGCTTTTAACGTCTGCACATTCTCTCTCATTTCCTTCCCCCCTCCCCAGAATCACTCTCTTTTTAAGAAGCAGCTCAAGATCCATCCTCTACATGAAGCCCTTTCTGATCCACCCTCCAAGTACTAGTTGCTTCCCTTCCAAAACTCCTTTGCTTGCATTTCCTTTGTATTTTTATCTTTTCTGCTTTAAATTTAGCTGCATCTACCATTATATGCACTTTTCTTCCATATTAGAATGTAAATTCTTTGCAAGTAGAGACCATTTCATTCTTTGTACTTGTATCCCCAGCATATAGGAGGTGCTTAATAAATGCTTATTGTTTGATTGCATATATTGTATATATTGCATATTCTCCCTTTTTCCTTAATCAATCAATCAACCGGTATTTTTTAGGCTGCCAACTAGACACTGTGAGGAATATAATTAAATGCAAAACAAAGCCAAAATGTGCTCTCTCTCTCTCTCTCTCTCTCTCTCTCTCTCTCTCTCTCTCTCTCTCTCTGTGTTTCTCTCTCTGTCTCTCTCTCTCTTTCTCTCTCTCATACACACACACACACACACAAACATATACATATATACACACATGTTATATACATACACACATATATAATATACATAACACATAATATAGATAGATAGATAGATAGATAGATAGATAGATAGATAGATAGATAGATAGATAGTACACGTACGTAGACATAGAAACATACACTTTGAACACTGGTAAAAGGAACTAGATATATTTGCCTGGAAACAATGACACTTAACTCAGAAATGACTAGAATGTTCAGATATGTAAAGGACTGTCACACTAAGGGGAAATTTATCTGCTTATGCTTAGAACTAGGACAAATGGATAGAATTTGTAGGGAAGTAGCTTTTGGTTCAATATAAGGAGCAACTTCCTGGAAGTTTGAGTTGCCGATAATGGAATGTGTTTCTTCTTGATGAAATGGACTCTCCATTCCTTTACTGAACAGGAATGATTCATCCTTCAGGTATGGGTTCACCTGGATAACCTCTAAAGTTGATTTTAACTCTAAGACTCTGTGGAATCCATTTTTACCTTTTATGTGCCATTCCCCCCAGCCTCCCCCCATCCCAATATCCTGCCCATCATGATGTCTTGTCCATGGTGGGTTCTCAGTGATTAGGTATTGTATTGAATTGCTGATATAAGTTGGGAAGGTAGCCTGGGGAATGAGAGGAAAAGAGAATGATTGTTTATGTCAGAGGAGTTTTACTCTAGAACACTAGACATCTTGTTTCATCTTTTATATTGCTAAAAAATTCAGAGGAGCCTGGGTTTTCCTTGGCAACAATAAAGCACAAAAAGATTCTAGTGGAATTTAGGAATGTGTAATTCCATAACTTGAGATATACTATTGACAGTTTAATAGCACAAGGTAATTCCCAAAATCTTTTTCAGAATTGTACAAACTTGGATCATAGAGATGTGTGATGAATGTGATAGATTTCTATGTCACTCCCCAGAATCCACTTACCTTTCATCTTTTTTTTTTTACCCAAGACTAAATTTTATTAAAAACTAGTCCCCATCCAGATACTAAGACAGTTACATCTATACTGGAGAGAAATGAAATACTTCTTTCTATTTTATATTAATCCAAGTCTTAATGTGGTCAGCCTAAGTAAGCATCATATATAATGTGGCTCCCTTTCAGGGATTAGGTATCACATTTTAAATGAGGTGAAAAAAAGAGAATAATATGTCTAATAACCCACATACTTTCAGCTGAATCAAGCTGGGCTATAGAACATTGGATCAGTTAGACAAGATGGGCCTAAATACATTAAGACTAGGTGATAATAAGCATTTGTTAAACACCTACTATATACAAGTCAGAAAACATTTCCTGCTTGCTCTCCTAAAGTTTATAATCTGTAGGAATGAAAACGTGTAAATAAATAAATGCGTACATAATTTAAGGAGAAGGGGAGAACTAACAAGGAACTTTTAGCCATTAGGGAAATTTGTAGCATGAGAATTAAACACTTTTCATCCTAAAGGTGAACAAAATAGTTTTTTTTTACCCTATTCCCTAATTGAACCATCAAATTGAGAGGAGAAACTTATTTTTCTAAAAAAACTTGAAACTTTTGGTCCTTCAGGGTATAGTTGGAATCATTCTATATAAATTAAAATAGGTTTGTGCTCTTAAAAGATTACTCTTATACAGGTTTAATGTTAATTTGGTAATTACAAACTGTTCCAGTAAAGAAGTCATTTCAAACATTATCATAGTAAAGTCAATAACTAGTTTAGAATGATAGGAATAATAGTCTCATGTATCTTTGCATTCAGAGAAAATTTAAACACTTTATAGAAGGATTGACAATCGTATAATTAAAGTACATTTATGATTGGCAAAAAACCTTTAAGGAAACACCAGGGGATTTGCCTTTAGCAAAAAATGCCGAAGAGAGATCAGTTATTTTGTTGTTGTGGTGGTTGTTAAAGATGCATTATCAAGACAGTAATTTTGTGAAAGGAATTTAAGGTCAAGATCAGTAGCTTTTGGATTCACCTAGTTCTGATATTTTTGTTTATAAGATTAAATACAAAAAGTATTATGGGAGGAGGCAAAATTCCCTCAATCCAGCCCTGGACAAGTCTTTAGGTTCCATTTTGTAGAGTAGACTCCCCCAAATTGCTTGAGGGGACACACTGACAAATGCTGTAGTATATTTCCAAATTGCTTTTTAGAACAGTTGGACCATTTCAGGGCTCCACCAAATGTATAACAATGTGCCTGCCTTTTTTTAAAAGAAAAAAAAGTTTTTGTTATGAACTTTTCAAAAATGAGTATTTTAATATATAAAAAAGAGAAAAATAAATGAACTGTGAACTTTTACATACGGTTTGTTTTTTACAGTATGCATTCAGTTTAACAGAGTAGTAACAAAACTGCCTTCCATATTTGTGTCCCTTTCTGAATATCTCTGTTTTGCGTATTTTCTTAATGTTTCATTGACACTTTTCTTCTATTTTTGGTATCACTATCATCACCCTCCCACCAAATGAATTTCTCCTCCATCCCAAATTAAGCCCTGCCTGGTAATAAAAGATGTTGTTAAGAAAAACACATCTACATATGGTCCTTGTTTGAAAACTCAAGAACTCACACTGCACTTTTAGTTCATGACCTCGCAGTCAAGAGGTATGCATCATGCTTCATCAATAGTCCTCTAAAATCATGATTATTCCTTGTATTAATCAGTGTTCTTAAGTCATTCAAAGTTTTTTTTTTCCATTATTGTACTCATTTTATAAATTGTTCTATGGTCCTGCTCATTTCACTCAGCATCACTTATTGCAACTCTCCTAGTTTCTCTGAATCAGTTCTTTTCATTTTTTTTTATGGTCACATAATATTCCATTACATTCATTACATACATATTCCATTTGCCGCCTCATATGTTAGAAACATCATGGCACAATACATGCAGTTGGTGGCATGGTGAATAGAATACTAGCCCTGATGTCAGGAAAATCTTAGTTCAAATCCATTCTCATCCAGTTGTGTGACTCTGGGCTAGTCACTTAACTTTTGTTTGCCTCAGTTTCTGCAACTGTAAAATGGGGAAAATAGTAATACGTACTTCACAGAGTTGATGTGAAGATCAAATGAGTTACATTTATAAAAAAAGCATCTGGCACACAGTAGGTGCTATGTAAATTTTTATTTTATTCTCTTCTGTCTTCATTCCCTCCTTAGTAGATAGAAAATGATTTTCAGAGCCAGGAAGACAAGAAGTTCAAGTCCCAGTTATGACATATACTGACAATGTGAACACCTTCCTCCTTCTCTTTCTTGCTTTATATTTATTTTGTTTTTACTGTGATATATGATGCAAGAGGTTATGCTAAAATTAATTTCTGTGAAGCTAATTTTCAATTTTCTCATCAATTTCTGTCAAAGGGTTTATTTTTGAGATCATTTTTTAAAGTGTACTAGACACCGAGTTATTTAGTTCAAATGTCTGATTCTTCCTTGTCTCATCTATTCCATTGATTTATATCTCTATTTTGATGAGTACCAAATAGTTTTCATGGTTAGTAAATCATAATTTGAAAGCTAAATGTTCTTTTCTTCTTTTATTTCTACTTTTAAGAAAATTCCTCAGTATTGCCTATCTTTTGTTCATCCAGATGGATTTTATTATTTATTTTTTCTAATTCTGATAGTATTTTCTTTTGGTAGGTTTGCTAGAATAGCATTATGTCTGCAATTTAATTGAGTTAGTATTGTCATTTTTATTACATTGACATGGTCCATCCATGAGCACTAATTGAACCAATTACTTGTCATTCTTTTTTTTTAAAGAGTACTTTGTAATAGTAATTATGTTGGTTTTAAAAATCCCTTTGTAAATTGTCTTCTAGAGATGTTATGCATTTTGTAGTTATTTTGAATGGGGCTTTATATTCTATTATTCCCTTTTGGATTTGAGGTAATGCTATAAAGGAATACCATTAATTATTGTTGGTTTATTTTATATGTTGTTAAATTATTAAAACTATTAATTGTCTTGATTAGTTTCTCTGCTGATTTTCTAATAAAACCATCTTTTTTAATGAATGGGGATAGATATTTTATGTTTCTCTTTGTCTTCTTCATGCTCTTAATTTTTTTGGAGACATTACATTCTCTTGGGAGTACTTGAAAGGCTTTAAATATTAAACATAAGAGTTTGTATTTTATTGTGGAAGCAATAAAGAATCACTGAAGCTTCTTGAGCAGGGGATTGATGTAGGAAAACCTGTTTTTTTAGGAAAGACTCAGGTTTGGTATTTTTGTAAATGCTGGATTTGAGAAGGGAGAGGTTGGATATAGGTAGACCAATCAGAAGTCTGCGATAATTGTTTAGGCAAAAGATAATCGGGACAGTAGGGTGGTAATTGGGTGAATGGAGAAAAAGTGTAAGAGGGAAGAAATGTTATGGGAGTGGAATAAATGAGACTAAGTAACTAATTAAATTTGGTGGTGATGGAGAACAAAATTTAGTATATAACCCCAAAATTACAAAACTGAGCAAATGGAAGTATGGTTATGTTCTTTATAGAAATATACAACATTAGGGAAGGAGGGGGGATGGTGGGAGTAGGAGGGAGATGAGTTCCATTAGGAACATGTTGAATTTGAGATACCTATAGGCCATTGAATTAGATACCATTTTAACAGGCCCATTTTTATATGTATAATCCATGATCTGGGTTTCATTAATACAACCAAGGCTGTGTACATGGGATGTGCCAGGCATATGAAGGAACACACTAATGCCTAAAAAAATGAAACCAAAATGTTCCTTTGTGTTTTAAGCTTTGAAGCATGGATTTTTGTATTATGCAATAAGCTCCTAATTGTGTAATATGAATATTACAGAAATATGCAGAAATCTCATATTTAAAGCCAAGTATATGGCTTCACTTTTACAGTGGTATAATAGTATCAGTTGTTTCCTTCCTGTCTGATTACTCCTCTAGAAAATTATTTGATTCTTATAGACTAGGGTGGGGAACCCGTGACCTCAAGGCCACATGTAGCCTTCTAGGTTTTTGGGTGAGGCATTTTGACTGAGTCCAAGTTTTACAGAATAAATATTTTTATTAAGGGGATTTGTTCTGTGAAGTTTTAATTCGGTCAAAGGGTCACACTTGAGAACGTAGAGGGATATATGGCCTTTAGACTGTAGGTCTCCCACTCCTGATATAGACTATTAAGTCTGATACCTGTAGTAAATACAATCCTTGTTACATATACTGTACTAAAACAGCATATTAAGCTCATTACTTTATATTTTAATTCAATTGTATGATACCTTCCATCCATTTTAAACTATTGATTCTTCAATGTGAAAAAAAAACATAGCAGACAAACCAAATTACAATGAATTCCTCAATCATATCGCAAATACCTTAAACTCCTTGGTTAAAAACTTACATGAAGATAATGACACTACAAGTTCCAGTGACCGATAGAAATAGACTTTCCCACATCATTGAGTCCAGTGTAATTGTATTGCAAGTCATCAAACATTCCAATTTTTGACTTGGTTTGTGATATTCCCCCAAATAGTTTAGAACAATTCTTATCTGACCAGAGTAAGCATGTGTTCTAGAAGTAATATACAGAATAGACAAAGAATTTTTCTGTTATAAAAAGTATAGATGATCAGAATATATACCATTAAGGGAAGCAGTGTTTTGCTTTTACTAATATTTCTTCTGTTATAATGACAGATGCAACCAATAAAGACTCCTCAGATCCAGCAATTAATGAATAGTATGTCAGAAATTGACATCATGCTAATGAATATCAGTAAAGAAAATCAGCTTTTGAATTACCATATTCCGAGTTGTTTTTCCTGGTCATTTTAAAGAAGGCCAGCCTATTGTGCTTTTGGATGACAACAATCAGGGTTATCTATCTAAACTATAAGAACAATGCCTTAGCCAATGTCTATTAGAACAACTAATTGACATTGTTCAGTCTTTGGAAAAAGGTGGGTAACCATTTGTGGGTCACAATGAAAAAATCGACAGTTTTGATAAAGGTTAATTTCCAAATCTTTTCCATATGATCCTATGCTGACAAAACATGTGCCACAATTCTATCTAAATACCATCTGAGTCATTGCCTCCAAAATGATTTAAATTAACATGGCCATGAACAATGTTGATTAACCAAAGATTGTGTCTACACAAAAAGGGCAAATGACCTTAAGAATTAAACATGACAATATTGTTTGAAGACACCATGAACAGACATTCATCAGGATGGAGTCATTTGATGTTTAAAAGCACCATCCAGTTCAACATTTTGCACAAAAGGAGTTTGATTCAGTCAAATTCAGGCAATGTTGATTAATTGTACACCAAGCCCAAAGCACTGGCCTAATCTTTGTGAGGCATAATTATGTAGGTGATACAGTGAGTAAAGTGAGGAATCTGAAGTCAGAAAAGTCTGAGTTTAAATCCAGCCTGAGGTGCTTTCTGGCTGAATGACTCTTGACAAGACATCTAACCTTCTGTGACCAAATTTCTTCATCTGAAAATAGATATAAAATAGATATTTCCCATGATTGTCGTGAAGATAAAATGAGATAATATTTGTAAAGCATTTTGCAAACATTGAAGGGCTAAGTAGGTATCTCTGTCATACACTATTGATAACAGAATTCAATCTGTTTTTTGACCAATACAAAGCCATCTTTGGAATTTTAAAATTTACTGGTAGTCTGAGATATTTGCCTATTTGATGGCAAATCTACTATGTCAGGATATACTCTGAGCATTCAAACAAAATCTGAAAGAAAAACAACAACCAGGAATGCTTTATTACTATGTGCATTGTTTGAAACTCTTCTTATTAGATGTATACATTTCAAATGAACAAGAGATTTATCTTTTTCTTTAGTGTTCTTCTTTAGTGTTCACAAAAGAGAATATTATTAAACACGCAAATAGATAAGATTTCATAAGAAATATGATGCCATTTGAAAAGTCTGAAGTTATTTGAAGACAAGATGAATATGTAGAACAAAGTTAGTGGCTGCTATTCAACAAATATAATTTTGTAAGATTTACAAGAGTGTTAAAACAAATCACTTTGCTGGTGCTAAAATAAAAACCAGGGTTCTTATGCTTTTAACTAAATTCATTCAGGTTTATCTTTGCCCTCTTCATAATGAATGCTATTCTCTAGGTCAAAGGCCAGAAGGTCATTCAACACTATGGGTGCAGAACCAGATTAAAATGTAATTGGGAAATAGTTAACAAAATAATTAAAAATACAATAGATCATAGATATGTTAACATCAGGTCTCCCAAGTAAATACGTGCCCTGTATGGATTCTTAGTTCCTCTGGTTTTAGTTGAGTTTCACACCACTACTCTTTTTGTTGTTCAGTTGTTTTCAGTCCTGTCTGATTCTTCATGACCCCATTTGATATAAACAGGGTTAAATGGCTTGCCAGGGTCACACAGCTAGTAAGTGTTTGAGGTCAGAATTGAACTCAGGTCTTCCTGACTCCTAGCTTGGTACTCTATCTACTGTACCCTATAGCTGCCCAGACCACTACTCTAGATGATTATAAAAGTAAGAAAAGCTCTTCAAGATACAAATCTCAACATGCTGAAGTTCAGGGCTGAAAAGCTTATATAACTCCCTGGCTATGAAGAAAAGTAGCTGAAAATATTCTCAGCTTATTTTCAATTCAAAATGTGAAAATATGCATAGATATTGATGTTTTCCAGTTAAGAAGACCTAAACATCCACTTATATTAAAGGTATGTTTAAGTCTCAGTATCCTTTGATACAGAAGTCAAATAAGAGAGAAAAAAAAACCTTTCATTTTGCCCACTCCGAAACTGATAAGTAATGACATTGACCATCACTTTGAACAATTTACTTGTAAAATTTTGACCATAATGAGAAACTGCTCATCTTATATATTGGAAGGGACAATAGATGAATCACTGGGAAGACATTTGAAGAGTCTTCGGAAGAGTTGTAAACTGAAGTCAGATTACTCTGGGATTATAACAGATTTATTCTTAAAGCTAAACTACAAATACAACCAAAGAGTGACTAGATTAGTTAAAGGAATTGGGTTTGTTTTTCATGTTCTAGGGCTTTTAGCAATCTCTTCAAGTGCAAGGTTGTCTTATCTAATACAAAACTCAAATGAAAGAGACTTTTTAAAGACTAGCACATGAAAATAACCCTTCCAGATAAAAATAGATGATTATATGGTAACAGTGAATGACCTATATTCTCACAGGATTGTGGTGAGGAAGTGCCTTATAAAACTCTATGCAAAATCAGGGCTTTTATTATGAATCTTCTTAGAGCTGTCTGTTGTGAATAGTTACTATCTAATTCTACATGGTAATATTTTAGTTACTAATTTTGGTCTATTCAAAAGCTCTCAAAACATGTGTAAAGATTCAACACAGTTCAAATGCTGCAGATCTTTCATTGACTTAAGCTGTAGAGCTTCAGGGGAACCCAAACACAATTCATTTTGATAACTCCAGGTCTGACCTGGGCCTCCATCCAGGTTCCCCCAGGCTAAAAATAGTTGAACAATCTGCCAGCTGGTAAGACAACAGCTGGGACATTTTTAGTTTGGTGGGCTCAGCTGTGGAGTCAGGCCAGACTTGTCAGTGGTGGACAAATCTGATGGCCAAGATTCATCCCCACTGGTGAAAAATCTGGACTCTAGTCACAAAAATGAGGAAGCAGCCAAAAAACTCAGAATTGGTAGAAGGATGCTAAGGAGACAAATAGAGCTGAAGAAAGAAGAGGAAAGTGCTTAGGGACAGAACTTGGAGGACCACTGCTTTTAGAAGGCCATGAACAGATAGTGATCCAGTAAGGAAGTCGAAGAAGGAATAATTACACAAGAAAGAGGAAAACCAAGAGAACAGTTCATGCATATTATGAGTCTCAAATCTCATTTGCATAGCACTCTCTTATTGGTGGAGATCAATGCCCTGTGCCTACATGAGATTTGGGGAAGGGTTGGTGAGAGCTGGAGAGAAGAAAGTTTATATTTCTTCAGTTTCTTCAAGATCTGCAGTTGCTTTGGGTACTTCCAGCTTCCAACTTTGAAAAACAAGATGTGCAAGGCCAACTTTATTTCAGGTTACTGAGGGGAGAATAAGACTCTGGGAAGAAGCCAACATAAGAGGAGCTAGCAGTCTCCATTATGTTCCTATTTGTTGCTATACTAGGGCTTCAAGGAATTTGTCCTTGGGTGAGATCTGGGACACATAGAGTATCTCCCTCTCTCTCCCTCCCTTCCCCATCTCTGAGTTACTTCATTCCCAATTGGACAGCACCTTTACTCTATATTGTCTGGTATATATTCTACATGTACTTCCTCTGATTTTTATTTCACTATTTATTTGGTTAAATGAGCTAATTTACTACTCACTATAAGTAGTCATTGTAGAATTGATATATGGTGGAAAGTGAGACAACTTTGGTTATATAACTTTGCTCTTCCTTTCCACATTAATGAATAGTAGTCAGAAGTTTAGCTTGAATCTGAAAACTACATCCCTTCTTCTAATAATATCAAAAGGAGCAGACAGATGTAATTCTAGCCCAGTTGCTCCCTTTCTCTGAGCAGAGCAGAATGGTCAGCTGTTGTCCTCCAGTTCCTGCTTTCCCTCCTGGCAGTAAGCAAAGTATTCCTTGGATAAGGATGGAGAGAGAAGAGGTTAGGGATAGCTATTCTTCCTCCCTTCAAGTCATACAACCACGTGTGAAGGACAGACTTATTACACATGGAAGCCAAAAGGAAGGAAAATCCATTAGAAGGATAGTCATGATTACCAAAGTTGCAAAGAAATTAAGGTAGACAGATGATGAGGACTTGAAAAAGGACATTAGATTTAGCAGTTAAGAGATCATGTCACCATTGAGAAAACTTTTTTTTTAATAATGTTGGGATCAAAAGCTAGATTGAAAAGTGAGTGTAGGATGAAAGAAAATGAAATTATAGATGACTAGAACTTTCTCAATGAAATAGGAAGAGAAGGCAAAAAAAGAATAAGTATTTATATAGACTTACTATATGTTGGGCAACTGTGCAAAGCACTTTACTAATATTATCTTATTTGATCCTCACAATAACCCTACAAAGTAGGTGCTTTTACTATCCCTATTTTACACTTGAATAAATTGAGGCAACCTGAAATTACATGACTTGCCCAAAGTCACATAGCAAGTTTCTGAGGTCAAATTTGAACTCAAGTCTTCTGACTCCAGGCCCAGTGAACCCATTCTATATACTGATCACCCAGCTTCCCCAGGAGAGACATGGTAAAATATCGTGAGAGGGTGGAAGATCCAAGTAAAGTGTTTTTTTTTTCTTTCTTTTCTTGAGGGAGACCTGTCCATGTCTAGAAAATGGGGAAGGGACCTATAGATAGTGACTAATGATGGGAGAGGGTGTTTGAAGTAAGCAGACTCCTAGAGAAGAAAGTAATGGATAGGATCCAGGGCAGAAGTTAAAGAATTTGCCTAGGCAAAAGGGAGGTCACCTCTTCCTTAGAGACTAGAGCAAAGGAAGAAAGGTGATTATATCAAATGATTTTGAGGCACATGAAAGGCAATGTAACTGAGCTGGTGAGACAAGAACTCTATTTTCTCTGTACTATGGGAGTTGAACTCTCTGCTGAGAGAAAGCAGGGAATGGGATGTAAAAGGTAGTTTAAGGAGAGAGGAAAGAGTTTGCAATAGCTAGCTGCTAATGGGTACTTTGATAATGGTCCAGTTGAAGAATTATAAAATGCTAGCTGTGCAGCAATGAGAACACAGTTGAGATCAGATAACATGAATCTGGAGTAGACTAAATTGGATTACTTGAATCACTTCTTCCAAAAATATTCAGCAGCATGAGAGATGAAGAATAGAAAGCAAATAATGGGGATGCACTGAATTTGAGTATTGGCTACTGAGTACATGATGGTAGAAGGGGGTATAAGAGCCTAAATGGTAGAGGACAGCATACAATTGGTTACCTTCAGTGGTTAACTTTAGTGTCAAGATCATAAGGAAAGGAAAATGAGGCCAAAGTATGGGAGATGAACTGAGACAAAAGGGGGAGCCTGGAGGTCACAGTGAGATTAATAGATTTAGGTGAAATAAGTTAGAGATATAGATAAAATGATAAGGAATTATAACCATTGAGAGCAAATTTCAGCATTCAGGATCACGGAGGTGGCACAGTTATTACGGGTTATGGTGAGACTTGCCAGTGCTTTGCGTTAGGTTCAGATTCTCAAAGTTCAATCCATAGAAACATAAATTAAACAAGGCAAAGTCTGTAAAGGGAAAATAAAGGAAGCCAACTTTATCGAGGTAAAATATTAAAAATCAAATGTGGCACCCCTTCCAAAACCATTAATTGTGCCTTGGCTCACACCATGCTCTTCTCCAACCCATTCCTTCTATCTCTTTCTCTGTTAATGCCTACCTAACCTTTAAAATCCAACTTAATCCCCACCCTCCTCCCATGAAGCCCTCTCATATTACTTTATCTCTAACTTTATAGGACTTCTGTTACATTTATTGTCATATATATCAATGGTCCACAAAATGCAGTCAAAGAACAAAATCTACAATCCATGAGCTAAGAATATTTTAAAACATTTTTAAATAAAACAAAAAAAATTAAATCTAATATCTATCTATCTATCTATCTATCTATCTATCTATCTATCTATATATATATATATATATATATATATATATATATATATATATATATAATTAGCTTGAAGGCCATACAAAAGCAAGAGTTGATGAGGTTGAGTCCATGGGCAAGGCCATGGTTTGCTGGACCCTTCTGTAACAATTATATATTTATACACACACACACATACACACACACACACACACACACACACACACATATACATATATACATATGTGTGTATATGTATATGTATGTACATATGCATATGTAATATCAAATGAAATAATATATTTTAGAAGTGCCACAAACTTTACAGAACTATATAATGTTAGCTATTATTATTATTATTTATCATCATAGTTTAAGATTTAATGGTTTGATATTTTGGTTTTCTCTTTCCATTGGACTATAAGCATATGGAGGATAGATGCTGTGTTACACTTCTCCTGTATCTCCCACAGTATGTAGCTCAGTGAAAATATAATTTATATATGTGTGTATGCATACATATTATAAATAGCTATAACTTTATATATGTGTGTGTGTGTGTGTGTGTGTGTGTGTGTGTGTGTTGTGTGTTCCCAAAGACTGTAAATTTTTGAAGGCAAGGACTATTTCATTTTTTTAAACACTAGAACAATGGCTACTACATAGTAGTCAGTTAACAAATACTTATTGATTGCAATTGGGGATGGTATAAGAGATGGCATAGAAAAGAGAAAGGCTAGATAGAAGATCAGATGTTGGCAAAAATGAAGTGGGTTTGGAAATCAGTACTATGTTGCTTAATCATCTGTCACAATGGGCTTCTATTTAGTGGTAAAATTAAATAGGATGTTCTTTTTATTTATTTATTTTAGATAAAAGTAGGCTAAGAAGCACTATCGTTAGTGAACATCTGTTGGTATAATCTCCATTATAAATATGAAATAACTGCATATTGTGAAATGTGGCATAAAATAAAACACAATTTATATTTAACCAAAGTTTCTAAAAGCAAATATAATCAGGCTGCTTGCTACACACATCGGTACATTGGTAAACTAATCAGCAGAAGAGTCTGTTGCTTACTTTGTAAACAGAATGATAGTTATATATAACACAAATTAGTACATTAATACCCCCAAAGAATTCTGCAAACAAAAGAAAGGGATTAACTGACTGAATTAATCTGGTAAATAGTTTATAAAAAGAGAGACAAATATTGCTTTTACTTTCACACATAAAAAATTATGATCCCTTTCATTACACTACCATATGTATATACAAACTGGAGATGATTTCTAAATTGACATCAACTTAAAGGATCATATGGATTATAAAGGATTATGCTGTCATCATGGCACACTATAATTACCAACTCTCATTAATGATACCTTCAGTTTGCTCAAGTATCTTTCCTTGGTAATTACCTATAATTGAGATAATATTCTAATAGGATAAATAGAGCTTAGATATTTGTTTTTTTTCTTTCAATTCTACACAGTTCCCAAACAAGCAGATTTTTAAATTTATTGTAGCTGCTCATCAGATGGTTTATGTATTAAGTACAAAGGGAACAGATTTCTCATTAAGCATTACTCACAATCTTCTAGGCCATGTAAGCGTACAGCAGCTCTGTGGATCCCAGCGTCCTGGGAGGCCCATCTGTTCATCTGAAGGGATGGTGGTGCCAATGACTATTAAGTAAAAGGCACATGGATGCATCCAAGAGTCCAGGAGATGACTCACTTGTCTAGGAAGTAGATTCATTGAAACTAGCCTTCCACTTGTAACCCATAATTGTACAAGAAGATTCTTCTCTTCCAGACTCTATTCACCAACAGTGGCATGACCATCTCATATCTACAGTTTCCAAGGCTGAGGTTGTGGTAGTTCACTGTCATTGATTTTTTTTTTCCATTGAGGGAGCCTACCTGAACATTATCTCCAAGGCATCTTGTAGATAAGTATTGAGATGAATGTGGAAAAGGTTAATATTTTAAATTCCCTTTTTTCAGAGGAAACTAAGTGTCAAAACAATTAAATTGTGCAATTTCCCTAAATATTACAAAGAAAATCAAATGAGTTCATAATAGACTCAACTCACAATTTAAAGGACCAATGTTGAATGATGGCCTCTTTTTAGAAGATTTCAATTCCTTTCAATGGAACAGAAAATCCCTGGATTTTAAGGTAGATATTGTGGCTCTTTGCTCTTCCTGGTTGCATTAGTTAAAAGGTGTAAGTCACTTAACCATCTGTCTCCTCATGTGAAAAATAAAAATAAAAATGCCTGATCTACTTCTATCATGAGGTTATTATGAAAAAAAAAGAATTTTCTAAACTGAAAACCATTACATAAATGCTAACTTAGTTTTGTTGCTTGGGAGGAGGGGAGTGGACTTAGGAATTAAGAGGGAAGTTTTAGGAAGTATACTTTTAATTCTGGTGAGAGTTTGAGAGACTTCCCAGGTAGTCTATAGTTAAAAGGTGATTTGTTTCTTTTTTAAAATTTTTTAATGTGTCTCTTTTTAAAATTTTATTTTTAATTTACAGAAAAACAATTATTTCATTAACATAGTACAATAAAAATGATTATACATGAAACTGTAAATCTGTTATGCACAACTTGCTATTCCTTTCAAATATACAATAAAATTATTATGGAAATTTCTCTTTTTTTCCCTTTTTCTCCTCTCTCCTCCCCATCCTAGAGATGGCTACCTTTAAACACAAATACGTGTGTGTGTGTGTGTGTGTGTGTGGTGTGTGTGTGTGTAAAATTATTCTATGTATCAGTTCTATCTCTGGATTCAGCTAGCATGTTTCTTCATATATCCTTTATAGTTAACTATAATTGTCATTTATAATTGACAAAACTTATTTGTTCAAAGTCATTCTTAAAACAATATTGGTGTTACTATATACAATGTTTTCTTGGTTACGTTCATTTCACTCTTTATTATTTTATGCAAGTCTTTTCTGATAGGTCATTAAGCTAGTAAAAAGTAGCTAAGCTCTGGAAAATAGATGTTAGGTAACCCTGGGCATCTCTGTTTCTGACTCATTCAACAGAAATAGAATTCATTTGATGGCATATGACCTCCTTCTAGCTCCGATCAATGTCTTTAGGGTTAAGGATCTTTCCAATTAAACAATATAGAAATAAAATAGCTAAGTAGTCTTTATCCTAGGATCAAGGTTCCTTACCACAACTATCTCCAAGACTATGTTTGTCTACCTACATCTAAACCTGCATGCTTTATCTGATCCTGATCTTTTGCCTATATAAACCTTTGGTACCTGTCAGATTCTTTTAAGTTAACTGGATTTCTGTTCCTTCCTAGACATCTTTGTCATGTTAGACCAGAGCTTACACTTTGGTATGACATAATCTCCTACAAGTGTAGAACAAAAATCACCCTTCATAACTTAGCCCCTGCCTACTTTTCCAATGTTCTTATATCTTACTTTCCTCCTTCCATGTACTCTAATCCAGTGATAATGACCTTCTTGCCACTCTTCAAACCCAACACTCTATTTCTTGACTGTGGGCATTTTCACCAGCTATTGTTCATGCCTGAAATACTTTCCTTCCTCATGTCTACCTCCTGGCTTCCCTGATTTCTTCAAATACCAAACAAAATCTTAGCTTTAACAACAAGCATTTCCTCCTTCTGCTTCCGGGAGCCAAGTAGGTAGAGTAAAAAGGTAGTCGCTCTCACCCTCCCCTATCAACCTCTGAAAACCCAGAAAATATCACCCCAGAAAAAACAAACAAACAAAAAAACAAACAAACACTGGAACAGCTGAACTAGAAGAAAGATGGGGAACAGCAGTGCAACAACCCAGCAAATGGGTCTCCCAGAGCCTCAGCAAAAATAAGTGAAGCAACACTACAAAGGGCCCCAGGCAGATAAGCACCCTGCAGCATTCATCTGAAAGGAGCTGAAGAAAGCAACCTAGAGTCTTCCTAAAGTTCCAGCCTTGCTGATTCCAGCCCAACATCAGGTAAGCTGCCAGAAACCAAAGATTCCAATTGCCAACATAAGAGGCCCCAGCACACAAAGCCAGTGACCAAGACCTAGGCTCCCAACACAAGAAGCTTGGGTCAGTGCCCTCTGTTCCCCAGCAGGAGAGCTCAATCTCTTTAAAGGTCAGGGAATAAAGAAACCATGAGTAAAAAGAAATGTACAATAGATTCACATTATGAGAAGAGTAAAGATCAAGACAGAAATTCTGAAGAGGACAACATGGTCAACAAACCCACATTTGCAACATCAAAAGGGAATATGAACTGGTCTGAAGCCCAAAAAGCCTTCTTAGAAGAGCTCAAGAAGGATTTCAAAAGTCTAATGAGAGAGGTAGAAGAGTACTTAAAAAATACAATTGGCCATTGAAAAAAAAGTACATTGAAGACAACAAGTCCCTAAAAAACACAATTGGCAAACTGGACAAAAAAGTACACTGAAGAAAACAAATGCCTTAAAAATACAATTGGCCAATTGAAGAAGGAAGTACAAAAACTAACAGAAGAAAACAATATGTTAAAAACCAGAATTGGACAAATGGAAACAAATGACTCTATGAGAAAGCAAGTATCAGTCAAACAGAAACAAAAAAATGAAAAAAATAGATGAAAACATAAAATACCTCATTGGTAAAACAACCGACCTGGAAAATCAATCCAGGAGAGATAATTTAAAAATCACTGGACTACCCAAAAATCATGATGAAAAAAAGAGCCTGGACAATATCTTTCAGGAAATCATAAAGGAAAACTGCCCAAAAGTCCTAGAATCAGCGGGTAAGGTAACCATAGAAAGAATACACTGCTCACCACCTGAAAGAGATCCCAAATTGACAATGCCAAGGAATATAATAGCAAAATTCCAAAATTACCAGATGAAAGAGAAGGTGCTGCAAGTAGCCAGAAAGAAACAATTTAAATATCATGAAAACACAGTGAGGATTACACAGGACCTTGCAGCTTCTACATTGAAAGACCCCAGGGCGTGGAACATGATATTGCATAAGGCAAAGGAGCTTGGATTGCAGCCAAGGATCAACTACCCTGCAAAAAGGAGCATGAATTTTCAAGGGAGGAGATGGATATTCAAGAAATAGGGACTACCAAACCTTCCTCATAAAAAGACCAGAGCTCAACAAAAAATTTGATCTTCAAGTACAAGATTCAAGAAAGACATAAAAAGGTAAATGGGACAGAAAGATACAAAATGTTGTTAATAAGGGCAGACTGTTTACATCCCTACAAGGGAAGATGACACTTGCAACTCTTGAGAACTGTATTGTTATTACACCATGTTAAAGGAGTATACATAAAGGGGGTGGATATTAGTTGACTTTGATGTAATGATAAAAAAAAATCTAATCAAGTGGGTTAAATGGATCCAAGTAAGTGGATTAGTCTGATCTTAGAAAATGTACTGAGAAAGGAGGAGGCAGACAAGGGTAAATTACATTACAGGAAAAGACAGAAAATCCTATTACAGAGGGAAAGAAGGGAGGGGGGTGAGCATTGTTTGAACCTTACTCTCATCAGATTTGGCTCAAGAAGGAATAACATAATCAGTTAGGTATAGAAATCTAACTTGCCCTATGGGCAGTAGGAGGGAAAAGGGGAAAGAAAAGGGAGGGGGATAGAAGGGAGGGAAGAAGCAGTAAGGGTAAAGGGGAAGAAAAGGGAAATGGATAATAGAAGGGAGGAGAGACTGAAGGACGTGGTGGTCAAGAGTAAAACACTAGTGAGGAGGGAAAAAGAGAAAATTGAAAGAAAAGCAAGAACAGTGGGAAAAAAGGATGGAGAAAAAGACACAGATAGTAATCATAACTGTGAAAGCTGAATCACTATCTTTTTTCTTTCTCTTCTGTTGAGTTTTGTTTCCTCTTTCTGATGGTTCCTCCCATTGGTTTTAATTTTTACTTACAGCTTCACTAATGTGAAAATATGTTTAATAGGAATGTAAATGTATAGCCTATATCAGATTGTGGGCCGCCTTGGGGAAGGTGGTGGAGAGGAAGGGGTAGGGGAAATATTAAACTCAAAAGCATATGGAAATGATTGTTGATAAATCAAAATAAATTAACAAAATAAAAAAGGAGAAAAAAGAAAACAAAGCTATATAAAAAAGAAGCATTTCCTGATCCCTTGCAATGCTAGTGACTTTCTTTGTTGATTATATCCAGTTTATTCTGTATGCTTCTTTTTGTATTGCCTTTCATCAGATGATCAGAATAAACTTTCCATGCTGTGGAAAAGCCCCAGTCACTCTGCCCTCATTATCACTATGATGGAGGAAATACTAATATCAATGAGATCATAGATCAACTGAAATATGTAAATCTACTTTCTTCTTAGCTTTATCTTCTAATAAATATAACTTTAGTCAGCAATACATGAACACATTGATTTTATATCAGCCTCAAGTAAAAAGTGATTTATCTTGCCTTGAATTCCCAAAGGGAATAAATATCTTTTCCAGCCCCTACCTACAATTTAAAGGTAGACATGAGGCAAGATTTCTGTCTTTGAGTTAGCATAAAGTTTAGGGAACACTAAAGTATCTTGTTTCCTTTGGATTCCATGATAGTTGCACTAACACTTTTCTGGGGAAATATCTTGATAGTCTGTGGAAATGGAACTTGAAATGCTTTCCTCTGGTCAATTATTATTTTTTAAATTTTGCTTCCATTTAAACTTCTTGATTTTTGTACTTTGAAAGGTTTATTCTGTTGTATGTATTACCAGCCAATTAGAATACTTCTTTCATATGATAAACCAACTGGACAATCACAATATTTGTGACATCATCTTTGAATATTCAACTAATTTTTTGAGAGGGGCCAGTGTTCTTAGGTGCTACTTATTTACTGACAAAAAAGTTTTTTGGGATTTTTTCTTTTCCTTTTTTCTACCTGCTACCCAATTCAAAGCCATTTCAGCAGATAAAGTATCCTTAAAGGTTATTCTTCAAATAACTGAGCTTTCCCTATAGTTCTAAGACTCTCTAATATAGAAGTGGTAGAAAGAAGGGTAAAAACCAGTCCAAGATTTCATTTTTGAAGCAATATCATTGTCTACTGTCAGTCAATTAAAACTGTTTTCTAATTTGACACTCCTCCAAAGGAAAAAAAGTGAAATTAACCGACGTGATGTAATTGGCTAAACAATCCTAAATCAATAAGAACTAACTAGAAAGAAATCAAAGTATATTTATTTCCCAAAGGAATTACCCCCAGAAAGCAAGAAGTGGACTGCAGAATGAACAGTGTCTAAAATGATGTATAAGAAACACCATAATTTGCTTTTCTCCATAATGAAAATAGTTTACAACATTTAAACTCTTGCCTACTGTAGTACAGAAAAGAAAGCCCTATTTTTGGCTAATTGGATGTGACTGTCAGCCAATTGTGAGCTTTAAATATAAGTAGTTATTCAGTGTAACAACATACTTCAGGGCACAAGCTCATTTTTATGTATGAGGAACTACATGCATAAATCTCTTAGCACCAAGAAAAGAATTACCACCTACATCTTTCCATGAGTTTCAAACTCAGATTACTTGCGAATCTAGCTGTCATCTCTATTCCTTTTCTTTCATTTTGATTCAGCTTAACTACAGTGCTCTAAATCTCATTTTATAGAAGCTACTGCTTTTACAAATGTAATTACTAAGAAAATACTTCAATATCTTAGCAAAGTGATTAACCAATAAAAGTTTCTACCATTCATCCTATCAAATTCTGTTGGCAAAAATACATCTCTTAAATAAGGAAATGCCCAATGAAAGCAGGAACTAAACTTTAAAAGCGAGCTTCTTGAAGTGAATCTGTGGATTAGAATATTGATGGTCAATGCCCAGTGGGCAACACATATACAAAAGGCTATATATTAATGTCATTTATGGGATTCCAGACAGCAACTAATTGAGAAGAGTGCAGACTACTCCACTAAGGACTAGGAAGTTAAGATTAAGCCTGGCTTTTGCCAGTAACTACCTTCATAACCTTGGGCAAGTTACCTAATTTCTGCTTGTTTCTCTGTATGCTTAGGTAAGATTGAGATAATACTTGCCCCTTTGCACTTCAAGAACATATAAGTTCTTCTGAGGAAAGATATAAAGTAGATTTGGTCTTCTAGGAAATCATTCTTATTTCAATAAGATATCGCTCATTGTTCGGCTAACTGTTACAAACATATAATAATAATTGTGTCTTGGGACCTAATTAAATTGTACTAAAATCAAACAACCAATCAATCTATAAAAATGCATCAAGTTTATATTATGGGCTAGGTATGATGCTGATGAATGGTGATACAAAGAAAAGGAAAAGCAAAAAACAAAACAAAACAAATTTCCTGTCTTAAAGGAGATTAATACTAATTAATGCTAACATGTTAGAAAAAAAGAAAAAAAAATAACAACAACAGGTCATTGATAAAGAGTAGAGGGTAACCTTGGAGGGGAAGGCTTAGGTGACTGAAGGGACTGTGAAGGCCTTTTTGCAGAAAAGAACATTGGAATGAAGCTTAGAAAGAACATAGTCCTTTCATGTTAAGAGGCAGAGATGAGGAAAGAGAATATTCAAGACATAGGGAATAGCCTGTACAAAAATATTGAGACCAGGGATGGATTGTGCAAGTCTAAAACTGAGATTGATTGAATAAAGGGACAGGTTTTATATAGACATATGCATACGCACATACTATACATATATGTGTATTATATATATGTATATACATGTGTATATGTGTATATAGACATCTATATGTATATAGGTATGTGTGCATATACATTATAAATAATTACATGTATTAAATGTAATAGAGTCTAGCAATATTGGCCTACTTATTGTTCCTTGGATAAGGCTGGAATGATCAGTCTTACAAAAGTATGGTATAATAAAAGTGAAGCTCAGAGTGTGAATATTTAGCAAAAACTTGAGAGAATAGCCCAGATGCATTTTCTGAGTGGGGCAGCTAGGTTGCTCAGTGAATGGAGTGTTGGGCCTGGAGTCAGGAAGACCTTGACTTCAGATCCCAGCTCAGACACTTATCAGCTGTGTGATCCTGGGCAACTCATTTAATCCTGTTTGCCTCAGTTTCCACATCTGTAAAATGAGTGGAGGAGGGAATGGCAAATCACTCAATATCTCTGGAAAAAAACTCATTAAAGAGAATAACAATAATGAGACAACATACTAAAATTTACAAGTTATAGTCAAAGCAATACTTAGGGGGAAATTTACGTCCATAAAATACATCAATAAAATAGAGAGAAAGAGAGAATAGATCAATGAATTGAGCATGGAACTAAAAAACAACCAAAAAAAACTAAACTAAAAAAAAAGAACAAATGAATAATCCCAAATTAAACACCAAATTGGAAATCTTGAAAATCAAAGGAGAGATCAATAAAGTTGAAGGTAAGGAAAAAAATGAACTAATAAATAAAACTACGAGCTGGTGTTATGAATGAAAAAAATAAAATAGATAAACCATTGGCTATTTTGATTTGAAAAGAAGAAAAGCAAATTACCAGTATCAAAAAAAAAAAAAGAAAAGATTGAATTCACTACCAATGAATATATGGAAATTAAAGCAATTATTAGAAGCCATTTTACCCAATTACACACCAATAACTCTAACTCTAATTGAAATGATGAATATTTGTAAAACTGCAAATTCCCCAGGTTATCAGAAGAAGTAATGGAATACTTAAATAACCTTACATAGAAAAAGAAATTGAACAAGCTATGAATGAGCTTCTTAAGAAAAAAAGCACCAGGAGCAGCTGGATTGATAAATGAATTCTGCTAAACATGTAACAAAAAATTAATTCTAATACTATATAAGCTAATTGGGAAAACAGAAAAGAAGGAATCCTACCAAATTCATTTCATGGCACACATACGGAGTTGATACCTAAACCAGGAAGAGCAAAAACAGAGAATGTATGTTGAATAAAAAATTTTAAATAAAATAACAGGGAGATTATAACAATATGTCACAAAGATCATATACTATGACCAGGTGAGATTAATACCAGGAATGCAGGGCTGGTTCATTATTAGGAAGACTCTCAGCTTAATTCACCATATCAATAACAAAACTAAGAAAAAAATCATATGATTATCTCAAAAGATGCAGAAAAAAACTTTTGGCAAAATGCACACCCATTCCTATAAAAAAAAAAAACCACTAGAAAGCATAGGAATAAATGGATCTTTCTTTAAAATGCTAAGTAATATATATCTAAAATCATCAGGAAGCATTACCTGTAACGGGGATGAGCTAGAAGCCTTCCTAATGAGATCGGGGCTGAAGCAAGGATGCCCATTATCACTACTATTATTCAGTATTGTGCTAGACATGCTAGCTATAGCCATAAGAGAACAAAAAAAGAAATTTTAGGAATTAGAATAAGCAATGAGGAAACAAAACTATTGTACTTTGCAGATGATAGGATTGCTATACAAAACATTTTTCACACAAATAAAGTAAGATCTAAACAATTGGAAAATATTAATTGCTCATTGTTAGGCCAAGGCAATATAATAAAAATGACAATCCTACCTAAATTAATTAACTTATTCAGTGTCATACCAATCAAACTATCAAAGAATTATTTTATAGAGCTAGAAAAAAATGTAACCAAATTCATTTGGAGGAACAAATAGTCAAGAATATCAAAGGAAGCAATGAAAACAAATGTGAAGGAAATGTGTGGTATAGCAATACTAGATATCAAACTGTATTGCAAAGTACTAATTATCAAAACAATATGGTACTGGCCAAGAAACAGAATGGTGTGTCATTGGAATAAATTAGGTACACAACACACATTAGCAAATGACCAATGGCTGTTTAGTGTTTGATAATAGCAAATATCCAAGTTTTGGGGATATGAATTCACTCTGATAAAAATTGCTATGAAAACTTAAAAGCAGTTTGACAGAAACTATACATAAACAACACCTCACAACATATAATAAGATAAGGTTAAAATGGGTAACATGATATAAACAAGGGTTTATAGGGGGAGCATGATGAATTTTATCTGTCAGATCTCTGGATTAAGGGAATAACTTATGACAAAAAATAATAGACTATTACAAGATGTAAAATGGATAATTTGATATTAAATTAAAAAGATTTTGCACAAACAAAATCAATGCAGCCAACATCAGAAGGAAAGCAGAAAACTGGGGGAAATTTTGCAAAAAGTTTTTTTTCTGATAAAAGCCTCATTTCTTAAATACTTAGAGAAATGAGTCAATTTAATAAGAATGTGAATCATTCCCCAATGAATAAATGGTTAAAGGATGTGAATAGGCAGTTTTCAAAATAAGGCATTTAAGCTATCTATAGTCATATGAAAAAAATGCTCTGAATCACTATTGATCAGACAAATGCAAATCGAAACAACTTTGAGGTACCACCTCACACCTTTCAGATTGGCTAACATGATACAAAAATAAAATGACAAATATTGAAAGACATATGGGAATTGAAACACTAATGTACTGTTGGTGAAGTTGAATACTGATTTAATCCTTCTGGAGAGCAATTTGAATCTATGTCCAAAGGGTTATAAAATTGTGTATGCCCTTTGACTTAGCAACCCCACTAGTGCTTCTGTATTTCAAAGAGATAAAAAGAAAGGGAAAAGTACCAACTTATTTAAAAAATATTTACAGCAGTTCTTATTGTTGTTGCAAACAATTAGAAATTGTGGAGATGCCCATCAATTGGGAAATGGCTGAACAAGTTGTGGTATACAATTATGATCAAATACTATTGTGCTATAAGAAATAAAGAGCAGGGTGCTTTCAGAAAAGCCTGGAAAACTTACATGAATTGATGCAAAGTGAAAAAAATAAAAGTAGGAGAACAGTGTGCACAGTAACAACAATATTGTAAGATGATCAGCAGTGAATTACTTAGCTCTTCTCAGCTATACAATCCAAGACAATTCTGAAGGCCATATAAGGCAAAGTGCTATCTATCTCCAGAGAAAGAACTGACAAAGTCTAAATACAGATGAAAGCATACTTTTTATAACTTGCTTTATTTTTTTCTTGTTTTTTTTTTTTGAGGAGGGATTGGGGATATGTTTTCTTTTGCAACATGGTTAGGATGGAAATGTTTTAACAGCACATATGTAATTAATATCTAATTGCTTACCATCTTGGAAAAAGGGAAGAGAAGGGAGAAAGGGAGAGAATATAAAGCTCAAAATTAAAAAAAAAACTTGAAAGTTAAAATTTTTTACACGTAATTTGAAAAAAATAAAGTATAGATTGTCAGAACAAAAACAAAAGAAAACTATGTCTCCTTCAGCATTGCACATCCACTACTTCTCTGCTAAGAGGTAAATGGAATGTTTGATTTTTGATCTCCTGGAATTATGGATCAAAGGTCTTTACTTCTTTAGTCTTTTAAAGTTATTTCCAAAATGTTGTAATCACCATATTGTTTTTTGTCCTAGGTCTGTTCATTTTACTGTGCAATATTTTATGCAAATTTTCCTATTTTTTTTCTGAATCCATCCTATTGGTCATATACTCTGAATTGTTTAGTTATTCCCTTATGATAGGAACTCACTTAGTTTCCAGCTCTTTGATATCAACATAGTACTGCTATCAATATTTTATTTAATGATCATTTCCCTTTGTCTTTGATCTCTTTTTGATATAAGCCTTGTTGTGGTATCACTGGATAAAAGGGTAAGCAAATTTAGTAATGTGAGGAATGTAGTTCTAAATTGTATTCTTGATTGTCTAGACCATTTCTGATATCCATCACCATAGAATAAGTGCTGCCAGAAGAGGAATGAATCACAGAATCTTGGAGTTAGAAGGGACATTAGCAGCCATCTAGTTTCAACTCATACAGAAGAGGAATCTCACCAAAAAAACCAAAAAAAACCCCAAAAAAACCCAACTTGGCAAGTGGTAATTAAGCCTCTACTTTATGATCTCAAAGAGAATGGAAACCATCCCGTCTTTAGGCTGTTCATTCCATTTTTTGACTGTGCTAAATTTTAAGAAGTTTTTCATGACATAGAGCTGGAATATGACTCTTTACAACTTCCATCTGTTACTTATAATTCTGTCCTCTTGGCCCAAAGAGAATAAGTATAATCCCCTTTCCATGTGGAAGCTCTTCAAATATTTGAAGACATCTATCATATTTTTTCTCAGTCTTTTCTTCTCTAGAGTAAAGATACTCAGTTACTTCAACTGATGTTCTTTATTTTCATTTTAAAAAAATATTCTTTATTTCCTCATTTCTCTCTTCCACACTCTACGCACCATTCTTTTTGATATCCTTTGTAACTTTATTTCTAAACAAATATTTTATTGATGTCTTTTGTACATTCACCACCAGATTTCCTCCTTTATGCCCACCCAACCCCTTTACATAGAATTATTGCATAAAATTTTTTTAAAAAGAGATGAGAAAAATCAGTAAAAAAAATTAATAAATCAAAAATATGCAAACACATACAATGCTCTATATCCATGGACCTCCCACTTTTTAACAGGAATTTTCAAAATGGTTCTCTCATATTTCTTTTTTGGAGAAAAAAATTATTCTTTGTAATTTCACAATCTTCATTTTCAGTTTATTTTAGTGGCTCTTTTTATGTAGTTAGAGTAATTGTGCGTATTGTTTTCTTTGTTCTCATTTCACTTTGTATCAGGATTCATCATATTTACTTCTTATAGCATAATAATATTCCTTTTAATTCATGTGCCACAATTTTTTTTAGTATTACCCCTTTAGTGACTTTCTAAGTTATCAACCCTTAATTCTTTCTTTGCCTGGAAGTGACACGTGATTTTTCATGATACATTTTACTATAAACCTTACAACAACTTTAGAAAATATTTACTGCATAATCTCTGGATGGACCTCAGAAGTGTTATAAAACCAGGAATGGGGCCAGCCTGAGCTCCTCTCACTGTGATCCTACAGACCTTTCCTACTGACCTTCTAAGTTGTTTTTGGCATTTGTGAGTTGAGAAATCTGGAAACCACAGCTGCCAGTGATTTAGCCCCCCCCCCCACCCGAGATCTTTGCCTGCAAGGCCCACACTGAACTGCTCTCCTCTCCCGGCGTGGCACGATAGACCTTTCCAATCAACCATCCAGGTTCTCTTGGGCTGGGAATTTGTTTCACTCTGCCTTTTGTGTGGGTTCTGTTGCTCTAGAATTTGTTCAGAGCTATTTTTTACAGGTATTTGGAGGGGTTTAGAGGAGAGCTCAAACAAGTCACTGCTTTCACTCAGCCATCTTGGCTCCACCCCTCAGGGAAACTATTTTACCTTTAATGTAAACCAAGATTCTTTTAGCTGCCCTTCCCCACCTGACAATCCCCACCTTTTTACCTGCACTACTGACTCATATTAAACTTTCAGTTCACTAAAATCCTCAAATCTTCTTTGAATGTATTTATTCAGGGTACCAGTGTCTGAGTTTAAACTGGGAAATATTTTCTGAAATGTTGCAACTATAGTCCCTTCTGTGGAATTTGATGTTATTGATGAAAGCTTGTTTATTTCAAGAGTTAATATTTTAAAATAGAAAGGATTGGTTTCAAATTGTGGTTGGAGGACATGAATATTTATAAACATGTAACTTATGGGAAAATTGCTTTTTTTAATAACAGGAAAATACTTCACAATGTAAAGGGTCATCATGCTGGAGCTTTCCGTACTGGGAAAAACCTTTACAAAAATACACTGGAAAAATGCTAACACCTGTTGTGTAATGTTCTAATGGTGATGTGATTATAGAACCAAGTTATATTCAGTTTAAGTCTTCTGAGCTCCAGTATTCCTTTCATTTCTAAGTCATGATTCCAGTTTAGTCACTAAAGGATAAACAGATCCCAGTGATGAAGTTTTTCTTAACAAATGACTTACATGACTTTCATCCACAATTTCTTGAAAAAAAAAACTACCAACTAAAGAGTTTCTTTATTAGCCATGGAATTTGACCTGGATATTGGAAGGAAATATCTTTCTTAAATGATGATCATAGAGACAAATGCAATTGTAAGCAAAAGTCAAAGAAGATGATGGCTATATATGGTAGACAGTATATATTTACATTCTAGTCCATTATTTCAAATACTTTCTCTTTTCTACAAGGAAAAATGTATTTGTATATATCAATATATTTATAATAAGCAGCTGTTAATAAGTGATGCTTCTAAATACAGATTCATATGCATTAAAATATACTTTTTTTTGAGAGGAAACAAAACACATCAAAAGATAATTTATGTTAAAAAGCAAACAAACTTGAGCACATGTTGTATAGGGAAGATTTTTTTTTTCACTGATGAGATTTTGTTCCCCAAATGCCATAAGGTTGAGGAACAAATAATTCATTAAAATAAATTATAACTATGAGAGATAAAAATTTTCCATAAGACATGTTTCTGTGAAAATAACCAATCATAAAAATGGACTTGGAAGAGGTAGGTCTGGGCGGGTGTGAGGTTGACAGCCTAGCTAAACAGAAGGCAAGAGGAAAACATGAATTTGGCTCATTTAAGAGTATACATAGTTGGAAGGATTGGGTATATACTATAGGCAAAAAAGATGGTGAGTTCTCCATGTATGACAGAATCTTATCGTTTAAGAAGTATACATCAGCAGCCATGAACAATCATGTTGCTTGTCCTGTAGTCTCTGGCTGGGAAGTTGTTCAAGGAGGCTAGGCCTTCCATTTTCTTCTATAGCGCTGTCCTGGAACCAGGAAGTTGTACTCAGAATTGGAAGTAGGTGTTGACCTATGCCTCAGGTTGTGACTTTGTCTTCTGCTATCCCCAACTAGAAGCTATTGAGGGGCAGAGGAAGCATAGACCAGTCTTCTAGAACAGCCCAGACTGAAAGCTCCTGCTGATTTTAGGTTCTATCCCCATGACCAAGACCTTGACAGGATTTAAATCATCTTTGAACTTTCTGCTTAGTAAGTTTCTGAGCTAGATGGAGGAACTCATTAGTTTTGAAGGAGCTTTTAGGTCTTGTTGAATAGTTCTTATATTTGGAGCCCATTTCCATTTTTTCTTGAGTGTTTCTCAGGAGAACTTGACTGAAACTTTTCATGTGCCGTCTGTTGAAAATCTTGACAAATCTTTTAAGCGATAGACATTAGCCTAATCATTTTTCCCAGAAGTTTTTTAATGCCCTTGCCTTAAATTTCACATTTTATTTCAACAAAATTCTTCTTTATGCCAACATCTTACCTAGTAACATATTTTGTCAGTGACACCCAGATTTCTAGAGTAAATCAGGTGAGAATCAATGGCTGAGATGTTGTTAGTCAAGAGCAGCGCTTCATCAGACAAGGTAGAAATCTATTTGTTGGAATTTTCTACAGAATAACAAAGAAATGAGAAAGTCAAAGCTGAGAGTCAAATCAGAGAGTTATAAAGATGAATTTTACATTCTCCCAAATAATTAAAGTAATAGTTAATAACTAGCAATGGCACTTTCGAGTTTACAAAGCACTTTACAGATAGTATTTCATTTTATCCTCACAACAATCCTTGGGAATAGGTGCTGTTATTATTCCCCATCTTTACAGATGAGAAAATTGAGGCAGGCAGAGGCAAAGTTTCCAAGGCTGGATTTGAACTGAGACCTTTCTGACTCCAGTTCTAGCATTCTATGTACTGTACCACCTAGGTTGTTGCAGCTAGACTAAATATTAATATCTCATGCTTATGCAGAGCAATTAAGGTATATACCTTCTTCACAGCAAGCCTATAAAGTAGGTAGCATATAGGCATTATTATTCCCACTTTAAAGATGAGGAAATGGGGGCTGAGAGAAGTTAATTTATCTTCTCAGGATTAAATGGCCAGTAAGTATCAGAGCAAGGATTTAAACTTGATTCTCTTCTAATTGTAGGGCTCTTTCCATTGTGCCACATTGACTCGACATATGAGTATGACAGGTATTGAATATGATGCAAGAAGAAAGAAGCAGCTGGATGAGACAGAGGGTCAACAAAGCCAAACCTAGTCAGTCGTGGAGTTATTATTAAATGAAAATTTGCTATGCTCAGCATGAAATCTAATGGAGAATGAGCAAGAATCCATTTATGACAGACATGGGAGCATACTGGTGACATCACCTTCTGATTAATAAAGGGACAGAGCAACCAAAAGCTGGGACCCATGTATCCCTTGTCAATCAACAACAACAACTCAGTGACGATTACAGAAAAAAAAATTCTTTGCAAGTATTGAGAGGCATTTTGGTACAATGGAAAGGATGCTGGAGTTGATGTCAGAGGTCTTGAATTTGAATGAGGTCTCAGACAGTTATTTGCTCTACAACCTTAGACAAGTCACTTCTTGAGTGCTCATTTTTTTCCTCAATAAAGTAATGGTTTTGTACTTGTAAGGTCATTTTCCAGTTCTAAATCTATGATACTATTAGTACAGTATATTTTAAAATATTAAAATAATAAAAGTCCATCAAAAGTTCTCAATCTCACATTTTTTTGTGTGTGTATGACTTTAAGCTCAAGCAGTCTTTAGAGGTCAGTCACTGTCTAGCAGTTATTGAGAGTTATTAATGTAGCTCTATAGTTATTGAACTACATTAGTAGCTATTTACCAAATTTGGCAGACACATATTATTGCTAAACTATGCCATTCAGTAATTTAACTTATTTTAGAAAAAAACGTAACACTTGCAAAATGAAAACCTTTTTTTTTAATGGTGTTATTCATCCTAAGTTAACGTATTTATTCTCATTACATTTCACTATCTGGCTACCAGAGTCATCTAAAATGTTCTGCAACTAAGATGAAAATAACCAGTGAAAATTTCTTTATAGCAATTCCAAATATGCAATGTTTATGTCAGATATGTTCAGGACAAACAATAAACAGAAGCAGTAATATCACATTAAAACATTAGGGATCTTTAAATAAGTGGAGCAGGAGATTGTTACATTAAGGATTTTTCAAATTGTCTCCTGGTCCTCTTCTTCTTCCTCTTTTTTAAAGTTGTGTTGTTTGTCAATTAGGCAAAAACGTTTTATCCCTTCTACTTACAACAGGGTATAAAAGAAAGAGAAATATAAATGTTCTTCTCTGTTTGTATGGCAGGGATATGGTAAATGGAAATTCCCACTGTCATATTGATAATGTTTTGTGTCATGGTTCTTGTCATGGCTATGATTCTCAAAAACGTTGAACATGGAACAACTGACCAGAGGGTGAAGCCATGCTTAGTTTCAAGTGGCTGCAAGTGGGTGCTACAGGATGATATACAAGAAAGGGAGTGCAATGAGATACTCACAAATCAACAACAGCAGAGTCAGGAAAGCACCTAAGCTGAAATCACAGCACTTGCTCATCTCTTACAAAGAAAAAATAACTTAGCAGATCTCTGCTTATGAGTTGTCTTAATGGAACCTGGAATAACTTATCAGGTTCATCCATGACCCACACTATATTCTGATTTTCTGCCCCAATGGTTTCTAATGAAATTTATTGAGGATAACAGATGGGGTGGGGCCCATCACATTTTGGCTCTTTCAGTATTGTTTTGTCCTTTATCATCTAAATTCATCAAAGTAGTGTTATAATTTTAAATTCATCTACAAGTATGAAATGATTTCTCCTAGATCTATTATTTAATTGGCTTATTGAAGTTCTAATACTTTTTTTTTTCCCATTTGATAGTCTCTGTTTCCTCTAAGAGTTTATTAAATTGAACCTTAAGCATTTCATTAAATCATTCTATCACCCCATTGTTTGGAGATTATATGCTAAATGATAGTTCCACATAATCCCTTAGGCTTTAACCAACATTTTAACCTATGATAAATGATGTATGATCTTTGATCACTGTCAATCATTATAGCCTGTCCATAATAGCCCATTAATGGATTTAAGTCTTCTACAGTAGAGTCAGCTTTGGCTAATGTGCAAAAATTTATAAGGCCTAATCCTATGTACACACCTATCACTGTTAGACAATGATCCTTATTAAATTGACCATTAAGTGAACACATGCATTCTACTTGCCAGACTCCTGCCAGAGCCCAATTTGGAGTAATGTATAAAGTTTATGGTTTCAATAATGCGTCTAGCTTTTTGGAAAATGGGACAGAACAGTATAGTGGATTATATTACTACTTCCCCTATCACTAGGCCCATTGTATCTGCTGCCTAAAATTTGGTAGGCTCAATGTCCATGTGTCAAGTTTTCTCTTGTGGCTTTTATGGCAACTAATCACACAACCCTTGCTTCAGCATATTGGGTTGACTTTCAATCTCCTTTTCTGTAATTTTTTGTAATTTTCTCTCCAGTAGATAGCCACAAAACACTTAATGGTATATATGGTTTGAAGAGGACTCTCATCTATGAACCATGAATTGTTCTTTTAGCTCTTGCCAGGCTAAAGACTACTTAGAAAGGGAGTTGCCTGTTTTAGCAGTATCCTTTCTGAGAGCCTAGTTGGCATGTCAATATTATGAGACACTATCTCTTCATCATGATGGCTTATCTCTATTTCCCCAGCCCTAATTCTGTCCATTATATACCACTTCTACTTGAGCACTGATTGCGTGGTGGAAGTTCCAATGTATCAGGGTTGATTTTGGCTCATGTTAATATGGGATTCAGTAGTGTCAGTGGCATACCTTGGGTCAAGTCCTCTATTTGAATTTATGATGGCATCATATATTGACAGAGCCATCTTTCCCTTGTGGTATATCTAATCTGAAGACAATTTGGATTTTTGAGCCAAAATACTATTGGCATATAAGCCATCTCATTATCTCTCATTGGCTTGGTTCATAATGACCAAGGCAAAATGTCTCCTACATGACTGACATTGAATCTGAAAGAAGGGTCAGAGGAAATCAGAACAAGAATGTCACTCTAATGCTCTAATGCATGCTACTATTTCAGAGTCCATAAAAAGGTTTTCAATTTTCTCATGTCCTCATGCCTTGGTAATAATATCATACCTATAAGGGGAATATGGTTTCTCTAGCAATCATTTAATTCAACTAGTTTCTGTGCTTGTTTTGATATATTTTAGGTGCAGGACTAAGAGCTTATCTACCACCAGGAGAATTGAATGGCTCTCTAAGATCTAAATCATACTTAGAAATTTAAATGATGATAGCTCTTTTTGTCCTTTTTTGTTCAATCTTTAGTAATTTTATCCATAATTTCCTCTACCTTCTGTTTGTCATGCCCCCTAATTATAATATGATTTATCTAATGCTGAATAAGGCAAGTACCTGTATCATTCTATTTAAATCTCATCTACACAAATTTTGGCATAAAACTAGGTTATTATCATATCTTTGTGATAATCAACAGAAGTTATATTGTGCCCCCTGCCATATAAAGGCAATTTGTTTCTGACATTCTTTGGCCATTTGGACTGTGACAAACATACCATTATAAATAAAAATCTGAAAACGAAGGTCCAACATGACCTTAATTTAGTCAATCATTTCTGAAATATTAGGGAAGGCTCCTTTCCCAGTTCAGTCTCAGCTTTAATTTTCCCATATTACACCTTCAATCTCCATTTTCTGCTGGCCTTTTTCAATGGCCAAACTGGAAAATTATAGGGAATAATTGTTTTCCTAATTATTCCTTCCTGTTTCAAATCTTTCTTTTTTAAAAAAAAATATTTTATTTATTTTTTAAAATATAAATGTATTTATTTTTAGTTTTCAACATTCACTTCCACAAGTTTTTGAGTTCCAAATTACTCACCCCTCTCCCCACCCCAAGATGGCTTGCATTCTGAATACCCCTTCCCCTAGTCTGCCTTCTCTTCTATCTCTCCCCCCTCCCTTCTCTTATCCCCTTCCCCTTCTATTTTCCTGTAGAGCAGGATAGATTTCTGTAACCCATTTCTTCTATTTCTTATTTCCCAGTTGCATGTGAAAACATTTTTTTAAAACATGTGTTTTTAAAACTTTGAGTTCCAAATTTTCTCCCTTCCTCCCTCCCTACCCACCCTCATTGAAAAGGAAAGCAACTCAATAGAGGTTGTATATGTGCAGTTATTAAAAACACTTCCATAGTAGACATGTTGTGAAAAACTAACTCTATTTCCCTTAATCCTCTCCTGCCCTCCCATTTATTCTACTCTTTCTTTTGACCCTGTCCCTCCGCAGATATATTTGCTTCTGATTACCCTCTTTCCCAATCTGCCCCCCTCTCTATCATCCCCCTGTTCTCTTGTCCCCTTCTCCCCCTATTTTCCTGTAGGGTAAGACAGATTTCCATACCCAATGTGTATGTTATTCTCTCCTTAAGCCAAATCCTATGAGAATATGATTCCCTCATTCCCTCTCACCTTCCCCTGTTTACCCTCCACTGTGAGAGACTTTTCTTTTCTGTTTTTTTTGTGAGATAATTTACCCCATTCTACCTCTCCCTTTCTTCTCTGAGTATCATCCTCTCTCATCCCTTAATTTTATTCTCCAGATATGACCCCTTAATCTTCAACTCACCCTGTGCCCTCTATCTATCTATCTATATATACATACATACAATTTTTTTCCTTCAACTACCCTAATACTGACAAAGTTCTCATGAGTTACAAATATCATCTTTCCATGCAGGAATGTAAACAGTTCAATCTTAATAAGTCTCTTATGATTTCTCTTTCCTGTTTACCTCTTCATGTTCCACTGGAGTCCTGTATTTGAAAGTCAAATTTTCTGTTTAGCTCTGGTCTTTTCATCAAGAATGCTTGAAAGTCCTCTATTTCACTGAATGACCATTTTTTCCCCTGAAGGATTATACTCAGTTTTGCTGGGTAGGTGATTCTTGGTTGTAATCCTATCTCCTTTGAATATTATATTCCATGCCCTGAGGTCCTTTAATGTAGAAGCTGCTAAATCTTGTGTTATCCTGATTGTGTTTCCACAGTACTTGAATTGTTTCCTTCTGGCAGCTTGTAATATTTTCTCCTTGACCTGGGAACTCTGGAATTTGGCTACAATATTCCTAGGAGTTTTCCTTTGGGGATCTCTTTCAGGAGGAGATCTGTGGATTCTTTCAATTTCTATTTTGCCCTCTGGTTCTACTATATCAGGGCAGTTTTCCTTGATAATTTCTTGAAAGATGATGTCTAGGCTCTTTTTTTGATCATGGCTTTCAGATAGTCCAATAATTTTTAAATTCTCTCTCCTGGATCTATTTTCCAGGTCAGTTGTTTTTCCAATGAGATATTTCACATTGTTTTCTAATTTTTCATTCTTTTGGATTTGTTTTACAGTGTCTTGATTTCTCATAAAGTCACTAGCTTCCAATTGCTCTATCTAATTTTTAAGGAAGTATTTTCTTCAGTAATCTTTTGGACTTCCTTTTCCATTTGGCCAATTTTTCTTTTTAGGGCATTTTTCTCCTCATTGGCTTTTTGGACCTCTTTTGCCATTTGGGTTAGGCTATTTTTTGAGGTGTTATTTTCTTCAGTATTTTTTTGGGTCTCCTTTAGCAAGCTGCTGACTTGTTTTTCATGATTTTCTTGCATCACTCTCATTTCTCTTCCCAGTTTTTCCTCTACTTCCCTTACTTGCTTCTCAAAATCCCTTTTGAGCTCTTCCAAGGCCTGGGACTGATTCATATTTTTCTTGGAGGCTTTGGATGTAGGAGCTTTGACTTTGTTGTCTTCTTCTGGTTGTATATTTTGATCTTCTTTTCACCAAAGTAAGATAATATAGTCTGATCTTTTTGTGCTGCTTGCTTATGATCCCGGCCAATTACTTGAGTTTTAAACTCCTTGTTCAGGTAAGAGTCTGCTTCCAATGTGGAGAATGTACTGTCCCAAGCTTCAGGGGTTTATGTAGCTGTTTTCAGAGATACTTGCAGGGACCTGTGAATTTTCAGTTCTTCCAAGGTGGTATGATAAGGGTCTAGGTATTTACTCCTTTCCTGTCCTGTGACCACAAGTATTCCTTTCTGTCCTGTAACTGTGAGGAGGGGTTCCTGTCCACAGCCACTACAAGCTCCACCAAGCCAGCGCTCCTCCTCACCCCAGCACTGCCGCCCAGAACTGTGACCCTGATCCACACATGGGCAAAGCAAGAGATTCCTGCCTCATCACTGGCAAAGAGATCCCTGCAATCCCTCTCTGATCAGCCACTAGATTCCCCCTCAGCCTGTGGGCTGGAAGCTCAGGAAGCAGCTCCCCCCTCCACCAGGGCCACGCTCTTGGAGAATGGAGCTGAAACCCCGCCTGCCTCTCTGAGCACCGACAGAAACAGACTTTTCCCATTGACCTTCTAAGTTGTCTTTGACATTCGTGGATTGAAGAGTTTGGAAACCTCCACAGCTGCCCCGCGATTCAGTCCTCTGAGGCCTGCTCCAGGTTTGCTGCAGCCTACGCGCCCACTCTGCGCTGCGCTCCCAGCCTGGTGCGATACACTTTTCTGGTCAATCATTCAGGTTGTCTTGGGCTGGAAATTTGTTTCACTCTGTCTTTTTGTGGGTTCTGCTGCTTCAGAATTTGTTTACAGCCATTTTTTATGAGTATTTGGAGGGGTTTGGGGTAGAGCTCAAGCAAATCACTGCTTTCACTCTGCCATCTTGGCTCCGCCCCCCTCAAATCTTTCAGTGTTTGCATAAGGTTCTTATTTCTTCATTGGATTCTATACTGAGATATGCTTACAACTTGCTTTGGGGCAAGTAAGACCAACCAGACCCTGTCAGGCTTTCCTAGTAATAATTAAAAATAAATTTTTTCTTTCTGCTAATAGGGCAAAGTTTTTACTCAATATATTCATTCTAATCTTTGCTTCTCCTGAACCTGGCATGGTAACTGCTCTATAGATTTCCTTAGGCCAGTCCATGATTTTTAACTGCTTATATACTTCCAACTTGGGTTTTCAGAATCGCTGAATTGTTTTATCCAAGTTTGGTTTTATTTTGTTATGTCATGTTACATCATGTTTGGTTTTTTTTTTGTTGTTGTTGTTGTTGTTTCTCTTCTTTTCTTTTTTCTTCTCTTCCTGCATCTGGAACTGGAATTATGTTCTCATTCATGAACTAGGATATGAAAAAGTGAACATATGCTGATCTCAACCCTGCATTCACTGAGTTACTAGTTACAGACAGGGGTCATTGTCCTCTGTTGGAATTTAACAAGGGAATCACTAAACCTCTGTAGTGAAATTAGTTCCTGATCTCTTGGAGGTCAGGGACTACTTTTAGCCTAGTTGACCTGCACTTGAGGTTGTGAAGATCTAAAATTTTCTTAAACTTTTTGCATTACTTTCTTAAATTCTTGGTTTTCCTTTCAGTACATGCTGGAGATTCTGCTGGCTGACAAAGATCATGACTTTGTGTTGGGCCTATTTGGTTGAAAAGTCACGAGTTCTTTATTCCTAATATTAAGGAATCCAAATTTAGTTGCATTTTAACTTTTTTTTTTTACTTCTGTGGGTACCTGTATGTACTTTTTTTTTTTTAGCTAGGCAATCGGGGTTAAATGACTTGCCCATGGTCACACAGCTAGTGTCAAGTGTCAGAGGCCAGATTTGAGCTCACGTCCTCCTGATTCCAAGACCAGAGCTCTGTTCACTGTGCCACCTAGCTGCCCCACCTTTATATACTTTTAATTGCTTTTTATTAATTTTCGAATCAACAAAATTTCAGAGGAAACTATCAATAATTTCTTTTCTACTGACTCTGATCCACCCAGACTGAGTATTAAAAATCCCAAAATGGTCATTCCATATTCCACTTTTTTCCCCACACTGCCCCTTTCTCAATCCTATGCCTCTGTTTCCAAATCATGTCCCAGTCCATCTTCAGGAATAGTTTCCTTTTATTCCTTACAAATGAGCACACTATTCTTAATCATTCCAAATTCATTATAAAGCTTTACTTTTCACTGATCAGATCTAAAACTTCAAGGTTTACAGTTTTTCACTGTGACAAATTAAATGCTTCCAATCTGATTTCTTACTTTAGACCTTGAAATGCAGGATCTCTTTTAATTCATTTTTAGATAACTTTGTTTCTATTTTACTTAATTAAATTCTACTAAATTCTTCATAAAACACCATAGCAGTCAGGTAAACCATTCTCTTTAAGTGAAATTTTGGCTTTTTCAATATTATTATTATTATTAACAAATCTCTTTCTTTCTGGGCTAGAAAGAAGGGATAATAGCTGCATTGGATGGTTCTCAAGCCTCAGATAAGTCTCTGAAACTTTAAACTGCAATATTACTTTATTTTCTTTTTCTTTCTCTCTTTTCACTTTTGTAATCATTAGAGACAAAATATTTAACCTGACCAATTTAGTTTAATCACTGAGTATTCTCTAGGTGGTGAAATCACCTTCTTCCCCTAGGCTAATGTAACACAATATTTTATATCCCTCAGAAGGAAGAGAGTGACAGAGGGGTCTGGGTACTGATTATATGAAAATTCCAAAAAGTGTTTTTTTTTAACAATAGTAGGAAGCTATAACACCCCCCCAACCATTAAAATATGTGTATGTATGTATGTATACATATATACATATAAATGTGCATAGGTGTGTGTATCACTCAAATCACACTCCCATTACAATTGAGAAATAACCCATTAGATTAAATTTGTCACAGATTTTGTTTCTCTTTTGTTACCAATATCACAACTTTTTGTAAATGAAGAAAAGGTACTCTTCTCCTCTCTCTTTCTCTCTCTCTCTCTCTCTTCTCTCTCTCTCTCTCTCTCTCTCAATTTGGTCAGAATTAGGAACACAAATATGGTTCTATATCATTTGAAAGGTTTGAAACTTGCAGAGTTTTCTGCAAAGCAGAAAAATTCTCACTCTATTCACCTGTTTTCTTTAGGCTGATAAGAACATAGTAAAACAAGACAATGAGATTTACCAGGACACAGAATATTCACAATACTGAAAGCATATTCTCTATATTACGTTAAAAACAAACAAATGAGCCAACAAACAAAATACTACTCTTTTACCCCTAAATTCTCAGGAACTAAATCTTTTAATATAGTTCTAAGTCCCCTTTCTAGGGGGCACTACTGGCCTATTTCATCCTTGTTGCAAAGTGTGAGGCAAGGTGAGTGCATAAAACCAATTTAAGGTTATATATGCTTATTAGGATTGTTGATTCACTGATAACATACTCATTAATACATGCAATCAAACTTTATTCACTACTTAATAATAAAAGCATTAAGCCCTCTAGGAATAAACTGCCAACTTGACTTTTTTAAAGTCCTGCTAAATGTGTCAAGTACTGGTACTCATAACAAGGTTCCTTCTCTGCCCAGCTGGAGGCTGTATGTGTCCCTCCTAGGTGACGTTCTGACAAGTCACTCTGTGAGAAAGCATTGTTCCCAAGGGAGTACAGGATGTTCACATTTCTAAGTGTGAAGAATTCAGGAGTCTGTCCTAGTCATGACCCTGAAAGAGGCCTCTGGTGGATTTTTAGGATTCTGGGTATAAGTTACATATTAGTTCTGATTGATAATTGCTTACCTAAGCTTATGATGAAAGAAAACTATCAAAGTTCAATTTCTTAGCATCATTAGCAAGTGTTTAGCAGATTTTTTTGAAGTAGAAGGACACACATCATTGGTTATTATTTACAAAATCATGGAGATCCTTCTCTTTCTCCCTCACTCTCTTTCTCTGCCTATTTCTCTGTCTTTATCCATTTCTTTGCTTTTTGTCTCTATCTCTGTTTTGTCTCTGTCTCTGGTTTTATCTGTCTCTGTCTTTGTATCTGTCTCTCTGTTTATGTAGTTCTGTCTGCTGTATTTTTTTCTCTCTTTCTCTTTCCAACATGATCCCATCCACAGTCTCAGAAACAGCATTTTAAAAGTCCATATAAACCCTGAAGTTTATCTAAGAAATGTCATTTTTCATCTTTGTCAATCTGAGATGGAATCTCAGAGGTATTTTCCTAATTATTACCTATTTGGGACATTTTTCCCCAAATGTCCATTGATAGCTTGGATTTATTCTTTTAAGAACAACCTATTTAGGCGGCAGAGCCAAACGGCAGCGTAAAAGCAGGGACTCACTTGAGCTCTTTACCAAACCCATTCAAATACCTGTAAAATGGTTCTAAACAAATTCTAGATCAGCAGAACCCATAAAAAGACAGAGTAAAACAAATTTCCAGCCCAAGACAATCTTGATAGTTGATGGGATAGGTCTATTGTGCCAGGCTAGGAGAGGAGCACATTTTAGTGTGGGCCAAGCTGGCAAAGGCCTCAGCAAACTTGGAGCAGGCCTCAGGGGACTGAATCACTAGCAGCTGTGGTGGTTTCCAGATTTCTCAAC
Source organism: Phascolarctos cinereus (assembly GCF_003287225.1). Classification (NCBI taxonomy): domain Eukaryota; kingdom Metazoa; phylum Chordata; class Mammalia; order Diprotodontia; family Phascolarctidae; genus Phascolarctos; species Phascolarctos cinereus. Next base: position 99,305,682 of record NW_027556098.1, read on the forward strand.
CCACAAACACCAAAGACAAATTAGGAGGTCAGTAAGAAAGGTCTATTGGATCTGGGTGAGAGAGAGAAGTAGTGGTCCAGCTCCAGTACTGGCACAGCCTTGTGGTGGTGGCAGTGGCAGCTGCGGCTACTTCCAGAGGTCTTGGCCCACAGACAGTGGAGGGATCGAGTGGCTTATCAGTGGGGGATTGCAGGGATCTCTTTGTTGGCACTGAGGTAGGATTCTCTTGCTTTGCCAGTGTTTGGATCTGGGTCATAGTCTTGGGTGGCGATCCTGGGGTGAGGAGGAGCTCTGTCATGGCACAGCTTGTGATGTGTTGGAACTTGTGGCATGGTGGAGAAGAAATCCTCCTCACAGTTCCAAGGCAGAAGTGCTTGTGGTCACTTATAGAGCAAAGCACAGGCCAGGAAAGGAATAAACACCTTGCCTTTGATCATAACACCTTAGAAGAACTGAAAATGTACATGTCCCTAGAAGAATCTCTGAAAACAGCTGCACCAAACTCCCAAAGCTTGGGAAAGTACATTCTCCACACAGGAAGTAGATCCCTACCTTAATAAAGACTTTAAAACTCAAGTAATTGGCTGGGAACATGAGCAAACAGCACAAAAAAGTCAGACCATAGAATCTTACTTTGGTAACATGAAAGATCAAAACATATAACCAAAAGAAGACAACGAAGTCAAAACTACTACATCCAAAGCCTCCAAGAAAAATATGAATCAGTCCCAGGCAATGGAATAGCTCAAAGAGGATTTTGAAAGGCAAGTAAAGGAAGTAGAGGAAAAATTGTGAAGAGAAATGAAAGTGCTGCAAGAAAATAGTGAAAAATGAGTCAACAGCTTGCTAAAGGAAACTCAAAAAGTATTGAAGAAAATAACACCTTAAAAATAGACGAGGGCAGTTAGGTGGTGCAGTGGATAGAGCACTGGCCCTAGATTCAGGAGGACCTGAGTTCAAATCTGGCTCACACACATAACACTTATTAGTTGTGTGACCCTGAGAAAGTCACTTAACCCCATTGCCTAGCCAAAAAAAAAAAATAGACTAGGCCAAATGGCAAAAAGGGTCCAAAAAACCAGTGAGGAGAAGAATGCCTTAAAAAGCAGAAGTGGCCAAATGGAAAAGGAGGTCCGCAAGCTCACTGAAGAAAATGATTCCTTAAAAATTACAGTGGAGCAAATGGAAGTTAATGACTCTATGAGAAATCAAGAAATGATAAAAGAAAACCAAAAGAATAAAAAAGAAGACAATGTCAAATATGTCATTGGAAAAACAACTGACCTGGAAAATAGATCCAGGAGAGAAAATATACAATTGTTGGACTACCTGAAAGCTATGATAAAAAAAAAAGGGGGGAGGCTAGACATCATTTTTCAGGAAATTATCAAGGAAAACTGCCCTAATGTTCTAGAACCAGATGGCAAAATAGAAATGGAAAGAATTCACTGATCACCTACTGAAAGAGATCTTAAAAGGAAAACTCACAGGAATATTATAGCCAAATTCCAGAATTTCCAGGTCAAGGAGAAAATATTTCAAGCAGCCAGAAAGAAACAATTCAAGTATTGTGGAAACACAATGAGGATAACACAATAATTAGCAGTTTCTACATTAAGAGAGAGAAGAGATTTGGATATGATGTTCTGGAACTCAAAGCAGCTAGGATTAAAACCAAGAATCACCTACCTAGCAAAACTGAGTATAATCCTTCAGAAGAAAACATGGAAATTGAATGAAATAGAGGATTTTCAAGCATTCTTGATGAAAAGGCCAGAGCTGAATAGAAAATTTGACTTTCAAATACAAGACTCAAGAAAAGTATGAAAATGTAAACAGGAAAGAGAAATCATAAGGGATTTATTAAAATTGAACTGTTTACAATACTATGTGGAAAGATGATATTTCTAACTCACAAGACCTTTCTCAGTATTAGGGTAGTTGGAGGGAATATATATATATATATATATATATATATATATATATGTGTGTGTGTGTGTGTGTGTGTGTGTGTGTGTGTGTGTATATATGTGTGTGTATATATATGTGTGTGTGTGTATATATATATATATGTGTGTGTGTATGTGTGTGTCTATATATACATATACATAGCTATATATACATATATAGGTATATATAGATATGTATGTATGTATATATAGATATGTATGTGTGTATGTATATATATATACATATACACACATACACACACACATACACACACACACACACACACACATATATATATATATATATGAAGGGATGATATCTAAAAATAAAATTAAGGGGTAAGAAAGGATTATACTGAGAGAAGGAGAAAGGGAGAAGTAGAATGTGGTAAATTATCTCATATAAAAGAAACAAAAATAGTTTACATGATGGAGGGGAAGAGGAGGGAGGTGAGAAGAATGAGTGAATATTACTCTCACTGGATTTGGCCTAAGGAGGGAATAACATACACACTCAATTAGGTATGGAAATCTTTCTTACCCTATAAAAGCGACGGCAGATTGGGGTAGGGGGTAATCAGAAGCAAACACTTTTGAGGAGGGACAGGGTCAAAAGAGAGAATGGTATAAATGGGAGGCAGGATAGGATGGAGGGAAATACAGTTAGTTTTTCACAATATGACTATCATGGAAGTGCTTTGCATGACTACTCATGTATAATCTATATCAAATTGCTTGCCTTCTCAATGAGGGTGGGTGGGGAGGGAGGAATGAGAGAATTTGGAACTCAACATTTTAAAAATGAATGTTAAAAATTGTTTTTACATGCAACTGGGAAATAAGATATACAGACAATGGGGTATGGAAATCTATCCTGCCCTATAGAAAAATAGAAGGGGAAGGGAATAAGAGAAGGAGGGTGGAGGTAGAAAGAAGGGCAGATTGGTGGAAGGGGTATTCAGGATGCACGCTCTCTTGGGGTGAGGGCAGGGGAGAGATGGGGAGAAAATTTGGAATTCAAAATCTTGTGGAAGTAAATGTTGAAAACTAAAAATTAATTAATTAATTAAAAAAATAATTACTTGTTTATATACTTTGAATATTTCTCTATTGGGAAATCATTCTTGTTCTTATAAATTTAAATCTGTTCCTATCTTAGATATGAGATCTTTACTGGAGAGATTTGCTACAAAGATTTGTTCCCAGATACCTGTATCCTTTCTATTTTAACTGAATTGATTTTATTCATACAAGCTTTTAAATTTTAATTAATTAAAATTATCCAATTTATCTTCTGTGATCCTCGCTATCACTTGTTTGATCATGAATTATTCAATCTACAGTTACTAAAGGGATTGTATTCTTTCCTTATTGCTCTTTTTTAAAAATAATGTGACCTTTATGTTAAGACATACAATTTTTGAACTCCTCTTGGCATATTGTGCAAGATGTTGATCTGTACCTAATTTCTGACAGACTGCTTTCTAGTTTTCCTAATAGTTTTTGAGTAATTGCTCATCCTTAACTCATGGGTTGTAGTCTTTGGTTTTATTGAATAGTATAAAATTATGTTCATTTTCTTCTATATATTGTGTGCTTATCTTTTTGACTCATTAACTCTTAAAAAAAACCTAATGCCAAATTATTTTTTATGATTCCTGATTTACATTATAAGCAGAAACCTGGAACAGCTAGACCCTTATTCTTTCCACTTTTTTCATTATTTCCCTTGAGTTTACAAGCATTCTAGGACCAAAATAAAAAGATCCCAAGAGTCCTGAGTAGATTTGGATGTATAGCAGACTCAACAACTAGTAGGACCTGGGGGGAAGTCCTCCTTTCCTAACGCTCTTAATAGTCTCTGCATTTTTGAGACTTAGAATTGTCTTTGAAAACCTACTTTTTCTTCCCTCTCCTCTATACCTTTTTCTTCCTCATTCCTTTATCAAAATTGGTTAATATGTTGTCTTTCACAAGTCTTTAGCTATTTTCAGAGAAATCATAAGGACTGAAAAAAATATTAGATAATATTTAACCCCTAGAAGAAAGTGAAGTCTTCAAAGGCCCAACATCTCCTAGGAATAAATTATGTCTGGGATTCAGACTCATTTCTGGGTCCACTGTACCATACTTTCTTTTGGTGCTGCAGATAATAAAATGAAACAGATGTTTGATATGAAAATATCATACTAAAAATGGGTAGCATTTGTTGAGATGCAATTCAAACCAGAAACTACTCTGGGGATGACTATGCTTTTGGACTCTGGCTTGATTAGGAACGAAACCTTTTGCCTCCAAACTTCTACAACTGCTTTGAAGCCAAATGCATCTGGGCCATCAGCACAGAAAATAAGTTTCCTTTAGGATGGCATTTAGTAGGACTCAGTTGTAGCTCTAATGATAGTATGGTGGGAATTGAGCTTGGGCACATACTCGATAGATGGATGGTGAGGAAGTTGGCAAATGAAGAGGCTGGACCAAGTAAATTGATATAAAGTAACCAACTTTCTGTTTTACTTTCAAAAGTGTTTGAAATGTGAAATGAATCCCTCCCTATGAACATTTTTTCCTGCTATTATTATCACCTGGGGATGTTAATGATTTTGGACTCCTGCCTGCAGCCCTGGCCTGCTCCCCTCAGTGGATATTTGATGAAGGCAGCACACATCTCATAAAGATGGACTGCTGATTACATTTCCATTAAAGACCAGAGCCAACGCTGACTGCTAATTTCCCAGCAACTCATTTGCCAGTGAAAGCTTGATTTTTACACTGGTGAGTTCATCATGGAAAAGTGTTTTTATTGACGGGACACAAATATGTGGAAAAACACACTATGGGAAATTCATTAATTTCACACTCACCAGTGAGTTTTTTCTCCTATTAAAAAAAAAGAAACTTATTTATTGAATCATGATTTTCTTCATTAGCTAGTTCTAGTGTTCACTGCCCCTAGAGAATGTTGTGTGAAATAGTAGTTATTGGTGGTAGAAATAGAAAAGAACTGCGAAGAATGTAATTCTAGCTCCAGAGAGCTCCACCTGAGTGAAAAGCATTCCATAATAATACAGAGAAGAATATTTCCCCAGAGGGGAAATAAAATCACCTATAGATGTGCCATGACATGTATGAAATGAGAAGGCTAATAGCACCCTAGGCTCCCATCCCTTGTGTTGGTTAAAGATCTCATGGCACATTTATTCATGCATCTTTGTCCTTGTGAGTGGTAAAATATTCCCCTTAGATATCCACACCATTCTGATTGCTAGTTTTTTTTTTTTTCTTTCACAGGACCCATTTCCTGCTCCTATATAATAATACATAAACTGGGCATCTCTTCTCATTATCCCCTGCCATTATCTGACTTTCACTGAAGCCTTGTAAAGTCGTAGAGAACTGTCTGAAGTTCTGGTAGAGGGGCTAAATGGCTTGCCCACATACACTTCTCATAAATGTGGAGACCACAGAGTACAGTGAAAAGAATGACCAATTTGGAATCATAGAACCTGGGTTCAAACCCTGGCTCTACAACTGACTAGTTGTATGACCTTGGACAAATTACTTAACCTCTATGGACTTCAGTTGACTCATTTTTGAAATAAAGGAGTTAGACCAGGTTACCTCTTAGATCTCTTCCTGATTAAAAAAAAATCTAGTATACAATGATCCTAAGTATTAGATGAAGGATTTCATCCCGAGTCTTCTTGACTTCAGGTCTAGCAGCCTAACTAATACACCACACTGCCTCACTTAGAAATAATAATAATAATTTGTATATATTCATAAGTGTTTCAAATATTTCCAAAATCATCATACTGCTAATAATTTCATGAAATACTTAGGTAGGCATCTGTGTTCTCCCAGGTTTTAAATATGTACCATCTTCTATACTTATGCTCTAATTTTATAATACTAAGGAAAGAAGAGATTGTGGCTGTCTGACAAGATAGGATAGTGCATTCATCATCTGATTATTTCAATTCCTGGGCTCTGCTTTTGTTTATTGTAGAGATTTCATGGTGATTTGAATCTCTGACAGTGGGAATGCCAGGCACACCAATTTCAAAAGTCACATAGGTTTCTGCTCATTTTTTCCCCATAGTTTCCCTAGTCACTTCCTCTTCCTGATTCTTCAAATGAGAAGTATGAATAGATCTTGTGTTTTTACCAGTCTGGATCCTGTGGGGGGGAATTGGAAAAAAAAAAGATACATTTTCTTGTCTGGGGCAATATTTCTTTAGAAAGTCTGTGTTTATAAAATACACATCTCTTGAAGACCCAAAATACTTGTAAAGAATATTCCTTTGTGGTTCTTCCTTGTGTCTCTGAGTACTGAGGTACTAAGGAGTAATTGACTTTATTGAAGTTAAGCTCATGTTTAGCAACAGAAGAATAATGTGATTGATTTTTCAGGGTTCAGATTCATTTGGAAATGATACTGAATATTCCCTGGACATATAGAGAGATGACTGATGTTGTCATGGCCATTGCTTAAATAAGAGATTGAAATAGGAGACTGGGGAGGAACACAAGTGACTATAAAAGAAGATAGAACCTAAGCTTATGTCTGAAATGTAGGTAAACATTTTCTTGAATTTTAATTAATCAAGGGAAAGTATTTTTAAATAATTGTCCAGTCATAAGTCTTGATGTCTAAAATGTAGGTAAACAGTTTCTTAAATAATTAATCAAGGGAAATTATAATTCTTTTTTTTTTAAATTGTCCATTCCCAGGTCTTGAGGTGAAGCACTAGAATAAGCTCAAATATATATTCTTTCTTTGAAACTAAGAATACCAATACATGGAAGCATTCTGTCCTGATTTATTTGATTAATAATTTGAGAAATGACAAATATTATAATTGGACATTAGAGATCCATTGTACCTCTCATCTTAGAGATCAGAAACAAACCCAGAGACATTAAATGATTTACCTGAGATCATAAAGGTAGCAAGTGACAAATATGGAAGTTGAATCCAGGTGCTTTGACTGCAAATCCAGTGCTCTTTCTACCATTTTGCCCTACAGAGATAATGTAAACTATGCTTGATTAACCCATATTCTCTCACCAAAGACTTTATGTTCTCTGTTCAAAAGGTAAGGAGAGGAACCTGAAGTCAAGGAAGAGATTGAAACATTAATTTTAAAACCAGGTGACTCTCAAGTTCCTTCAGAAGTAACTTCTCTCTTTCAATAGGGGCTGATAACTTAAGGTTTATACAGCCTTTTCCTCATATCAGTCCTATGAGGCAAATAGCGTATTTTATTACCACTTTATAGATAAGATTGTCTCTTGCCAACTCACATAACTAGTAAGTATCTGAGGCAAGAGTAAAACCAAGTCCAAATGTACTGCTTTATCCACTAAGTCATGTTGCCTTTCTTTTCTTTTTCTTTTTTCCAAATATTTTATTTTTCCCAGACACACAAAAATATTTGTTTTTTTTTTAATTTTAAATTTTAAATTATCTCCTTCCGTCTCTCCCCTCACCTGTCATTGAGAGAGCAAACAATTTGATATAAGTTATAAATAGCAAGTCATGCAAAACATATTTCCATATTAGTCATATTGTGAGAGAAGGCACAGACCTAAAAACAACAACAACAACAACAAAAACGAAATAAACTTTTTAAAAAAGTATGCTTCAATCTGCATTCACACTCCATCGGTTCTTTCTATAGAGATGGATAACACTTTTTATCATGAGTCTTTTTGGAATTGTCTTAGAACACTGTGTTGCTCTTCTAGTGCTGCATACCAAAAAGATCATACAAATGGGAAAAGGCCCACATGTACAAAAATATTTATAGCAGCTCTTTTTATTGTGGAAAAGAATTGGAAATTGAGGAAATGGCCATCCATTGGGGAATGGCTGAACAAGTTGTGATATATGAATGTAATGGAATACTATTGTGCTGTAAGAAATGATGAGCAGGTCGACTTCAGAAAAACCTGGAAATATGTATGTGAACTGATGCTGAGTGAAGTGAACAGAACAGTAGAATATTATACACAGTTACAGCCACATTGTGTGATGACTAATTGTGATAGACTTAGCCCTTCTCAGCACTGCAAGGATCTAAGACATCTCCAAAGGTCTCATGATGAAAAATGCTATCCACATTCAGAGAAAGAACTATGGGGTTTGAATGCAGATCAAAGCACACTATTTCCTATTTTTTTCTTCTGTTTTTTTCCCCCCTCTTTCTTGTGGTTCCTCCTGTTGGTTCTAATTCTTCCTTACAACATCACTAATGTGAAAATATGTTTAATAGGAATGTATATGTATAGCCTAAATCAGATTGTGCACTGGCTTGAGGAGGGAGAAGGGAAGGAGGGGGAGAAAAATTTAAAACTCAAAAGCTTATGGAAGTGATTGTTGATAAATCAAAATAAAATAATAAAAAACACTCAGAAAAAAAGAACACTGTGTTGTTGAGAATAGCTAAGCCATTCACAGTCAATCATTATATAATATTACTGTTACTGTGTATATTGTTCTCTTAGTTCTGCTCACTTCCCTTTGCCTCAGTTCATACAGGTTTTTTTCCAGGTTTTCCTGACAGAATTCTGATCACCATTTTTATAGCATAATAGTATTCCATCACAATCATATACTAAAACATATTCAGCCATTCCCCAATTGATGGGCACCCCCGCCCCCAAATTTCAAATTCTTTGCCACCACAAAAAGACATGCTGGCTTTCTTTTGTTATTCTTTTGTGCCCAGCATTAAAATATACTAAGTATTCTGGAATCAGGCTACAAAAAAAGTAAAGGAAATACTTTAAGGATCTGTCATTTCAATGGTGGGAAGATTCTCTTCACTGATACAGATTACAGTTCTGCTATAGCTTGGTACAGTCACTCCTTCAAAATGTTGCGGAAAAAATTGTTCTAAGCAATTATGTAAATGGTAAATGGTAAAAAGTGTTTTAGCAATTATGTAAATAGGGAAAAATTAACATTTTTTAATCATTAGAGTTTTTCTGGGAGATACCTCCATCTGAAAAATTACCAGAAAAGTATCAAGAAAATAGGATCATAAATTCCAAGTTTTCCATGTGGAAGGGATCTCAGAAGTTATCTAGTCCAACTCTCTTATTTTGTAGATAAGGAAAATGAGTCCTATAGAAGTAAAATGGACTAATTAAGGTCACAGAAGTAGCATTTGGCAGACATGTGACAGAAAAATCTAGTGCATTTTATACTGTACCACTGTCTTCTAGTCAAACACCTAGGTGCTGAAGGGATGAAGAGGACAAAATAGTCATAACTAACATTTTACTGAAGATATTTTTCTTGGGAGAGCTAGGTCTTAAAGGTTCAATCAGACTATTGATTTACACAGCGGAGATGGGATGATATTTTAGGTTGGGCAACAGTATGAGCAAAGGTAAAAAGGTAGAAATGAGTGAAATACATTCAGGCTGTGGGCTGGCTAAAGCACAGGAACAACACAATAATCAACCATGATTCCAAAGGACTGATGACAGAGAATGTCACCCATCTCCTAGCAAAGAGTTGATAAACTAAATATGCAGAATGAAGACACTGATTTTGTACATGTCCAATGTGGGAAATTATTTTGTTTGACTAAGGATATTTGTCACAATGGTTTTGTTTTTCATTTTTCTTTTTTTCTCAGGAGGAAGAAGATAGGAGGAAGAAAAACAAATGATGCTCATTTGAAAAAAAATGTAATTTAAGAATACCCCAAAGGACAAAAAACATTTTTGCAGTAATTAATACTCCTTGTTTCTCTAGTATTAACTGAAAAAAAGAAATAAATAAGGCACGAATGAGAAAAATGAATGAATAAATGAAAAAGCAAAATGTATAAAGCAAATAAAAGTAATCACTAAGCAGCTAGGTGGCACAGTGGATAGAATTCTGGGCCTGAAGTCAGGAAGACTCATCTTCATGAGTTCAAATCCAGTCTCAGATACTTACTAGCTGTTCCTGTCACTTAACCCTGTTTGCTTCAGTTTCCTCATCTGTGAAACGAGCTGGAGAAGGAAATGGCAAATCACTCCATTATTCTTGCCAAATAAATCCCAAATGGAGTCACAAAAAATAGAGCACGACTGAAATGACTGAACAATAAATTAAGCAATTGCCTATCAAGGTCCTAAGCACTAGAGATACAAATATAAGTAAGCAAGGTGGTATCTACCCACAATGAGCTCATATTCTAATAAGGAAAAAACCACATCATGAAAGTTGGAAAAGGGAAATAGAGGCCACTTGGTATAGGGAGGCATGGCTTGGGGATCACTGGGAAATGGCTTGGTAAAAATAAGATTGGGTAAGGTGTAGTGAAAGTTCACCAATCAGAACCCAGAGTGTCCAGAGAAGAAGGTCAAGCACCAGTGGGTTTAAACTCAGTCTTTGAGAGAGTCTTTAACATTTGAAAATTGGTAAGACCGAAGACATCTGAGTATGTTTTTTTAAAGAAAGAGTGACCTGCAATCAGATGAGCTTTTCCACATGCCATTTACAATATTTGACTACTTTAGAAAGGGTAGGTAAGCTGTAAAAATATTTAAAACTTTAAAGTTGATCTCATTCTAGAGGAAACTAGCTTTTTAATGGAACAATCAGGAGAAATGAGTTCTTTTTCAGAAGCTCTTCCAGTAGGCCTATCAAGCTATCAATACAGCATTTCATAAGCAAACATAAAACTCATGTCCTCATTGTACATTACAGACATGAAAAATGATGGAGAAGAGTAAGTCAGTCCCAAATAATTAACCTTAGAGGCTATTGATGTCTGTAAAAGGCTTGGGGCAGGAGGGAAATTGGTGTTGGGAAAGCATTTCTTTGGGGATCAAGGGAATTGGCTAGGAGTGCTGGTACATTAATACTACTTTAAAACACTCATCTTTGTAAATAATTAAAAATTAGAGTTGGGAGACAGTGTGGGCTGATGGAATTTCCAGGAAGAGAAGCATTTCAAAAGAAAGGTCTTTACAGAATAGTCTGAGCCATAAGGAGTAGTTTAATAGTCCTGGTAATGCTGCTCATTGAAGATCAGTCTTCTAAATTGTTTTGCTGCTGTCTTTTGATCAATGGGACAGTTGTCAAGCTGTTGTTCAAATAAAGTTTGGATTGAGATGAGAAAATAAGGGGAGGCTGAACTCAGGAACGTGTAAAAGATGCACATAAAGGAAAGGAGGAAGAGAAGGGATGGAATAGTATCAATAAAAACCAGCATTTGATCCAAAGGACTGTAGTTAACAATAATACAAAATAGAGTAGGTAAACCAAGATCTTCCTAGTGATAAATGTTTGTCTGGACTCAAAACAACTTCCTAATGTACCAAATTAAAAAGTTCATTTGCAACTTTTAATTTTAACAGTTCTATTTTCAATTGCATTAAATGTGTATCAAAATGATGTTTTGCTCATTTCTTTCCTCTAACCGTTGTTCATGCTCTATCTCTACCTGAAATGCCTTCTACTCTCCTCTCTAAAAATCCACATTCCACCTTGTCAGTGATACAAAAAAAAAAGTTTTCCCCTCCCTTGAAAAGATCTTCTTCTTTACTACAAAATCAAGCCTGAGCATATGAGCACTAGATTTGTGTAAAGGAAAATGCATGATGCAAATCAGAAATCACTATTTTTAGGCACAGGGAAGAAAAACTAAGGAGTCTCCTCATTCTTCAAAAGTTCTCTGATGTTCAATGCAAATAGTGGGGAGGCAGCTCAAAATTAAAAAAAAAAATCTTTGAAGGATAACAACCTATCCCATGTCCTACAAGCTGGAAAGGCTTTGAGTGAGTTCTGTGAGGTACTGCATACCTATAATCCAAGGAACATATTAGCTAAAATCTAAGATCTAAATCTAAATCTAGCTAATCACCAGACTAGCTGCAGTATCCCCAAATTGATGGTGGGAGCCGATAATTTGGTAAGAAGGTGTTATTTGAACTAATTCTTGTCTATTACTACTTTGCTGTCCTCAGTTACCACAACTAGATTTTGCTTGACTACATAAGCACTCTGTTGTTGTTTAGTAGTGTCTGACATTTCCCTACCTCATTTATGCTTTTCTTGGCAAAGATACTGGAGTAGTTTTCCATTTCCTTCTACAGCTTATTTTACAAATGAGGAAACTGAGGCAAACAGGATTAAGTGACTTGCCCAAGGTCATATAGCTAGTAAGTGTCTGAGGCCAGATTTGAACTCATGAAGATGTCTTCCTGATTCCATGCCCAGTGTTCTATACACTGAACCACCTACCCGCCACATAAAAGCCCTAATTAATTATATTTCAGCTCATATGATCCTCGTGTGAGATTAAGCATACTGGACAACTTGAAATCTTTTAGGACAACTATTTCCATGCTAAATATTCTATGCTTCATTACTTGTCAAGAGAACGTATCTCTTGCCACCCTCATTTTATCTTTCCTACATGATAAACAAGAGAATTGCTTCTTGTTGTTATATATTTCATTTAATGCTAACTAAATTTCTCATTGATACCTCTAATCAATACCATGAAAAGCAATAGAGTCCATTGGGAAAGTGTTATTAGGAGAGAAATATTACAAAAGTAGAAATTAGTGTTTAAAAGCAAAGGGATAGAAAGACATGGTAAAGATAATCAATTCCATATAGTTTTAAAAATAATTTGGAGAAAGAAAAAAAACAGACTTAAAATCTAGGAAAAAAACAAAACAAAACAGGTGGGATGAAAGGACATGTAAAACCTATTTGGGCTTCCAGAATGGAAGTTATATGGGGAAGTTTCACAAGTTAAATGGCAAAAAAATGTTTTTAACAACTTGATTTCTTTATATGCTCTGATTTATTTTGAAGTGAATAGCATAAGAATAAATGAATCAGGCTTAGGCATTACATTGACAACAAGGAAAATCAAAAGTGAAATTTTAACTTCTTTTTAAGTACACTAACTATACATTTCTTTTACCTGACATTAAGACCAGATGGATTTTATTTATTTATTTTGGAAGGTACCAGAGATTTCATTGAGATAAGGAACAACCAGTGAAGATACTCCCTCTATCAATGCAAATTGGTACCGGTACTAAAATGCATAGTCATAGAGACTTGCTTATGGGTACTGAGTGGTTAAGTGACTCGCCCAGTAGGTTCCAGAGGTGAAATTTGATTGGTGGATTCTTTCTATGGCTATTTTACCCTCCGGTTTTAGGACCTCAGGGCAGTTTTCCTTTATGATTTCCTGAAAGATACTATGTAGGCTCTTGTTTTCATCGTGATTTTCAGGTAGACCAATAATTTTTAAATTGTCTCTCCTGGATCAATTTTCCAGGTCAGTTGTTTTACCAATGAGGTATTTTATATTTTCATCTATTTTTTTCATTCTTTTGTTTTGTTTGACTGATTCTTGCTCTCTCATAGAGTTATTAGCTTCCATTTGCTCACTTCTAATATTTAACAAATTGTTTTCTTCTATTAGATTTTGTACCTCCTTCTCAATTTGGGCAATTTTATTTTTTAGGGACTTGTTTTCTTCAGTGTACTTTTTCTCCAGTTGGCTAATTGCATTTTTTAAGGACTTGTTTTCTACAGTTAATTTTGGCCTTTCTTTTCCAAGCTATTGACTCTCTCTTGCATACCTCTCATTTCTTTTCCCATTTTTTCTTCTACCTCTCTCATTTGACTTTCAAAATCCTTCTTGAGCTCTTCTATGAAGGCCTTTTGGGTTTCAGACCAGTTCATATTCCTTTTTGAGGTTCCAGATGTGGGTTTGTTGACAATGTTGTCCTCTTCAGAATTTTTGCCAATGGGGTCCAGGTGTTGGTGTTTGCCTTCTCCACCACCTGGGCTTCAGGATCTCTTCCTGGCATGCTGAGGTGGGGCTTTCCACTAGCTTGCTGGGATGCCTCCCGTTTAGTTCGTATTGCTCCCCTTCCCCCGAGGTAAGAGAGGCCTTTCCAGTTAATTCCTCAAGCTACCTGGGCTACTGGACTGCTGCACCTCATCTTTCTTCTGGTTCAGCTGTTCCAGGGTTTTTCCTGGGGTGATGTTTTCTGGGCTTTCAGGGGTTAATAGGCATGGCTAAGAGAGATTCACCTCTTACTCTGTTATCTTGGCTCCTGGAAGTAGAAGTCCAGAGGTGAAATTTGAATGGAGGTGTTCTCAACCCTAAGCTCTCTATCCTTTGTAAATAAAATACTTTCTCAATTCAATAAAGTCAGAACTTGATAACGTAAGCTTGAATTGGGAGCTGGTTGAGGGAGAAAAGAAAAGTAATCCTCCTGATAGAGAAGGAATTGATAGTATATTTAGTATTTATTGTCAGGATTAGTAAGTATCAAAGATAGAGAATAGTCCTAAGTTCTATTTGTATAGTTATGCTTGACTTAAAACAACAACAACAACAACAATAGTTGGTTTATTTACGGGCTCATAAGCTCTTTCTACTACCAAAAAAGAAAACTATCATGTCCCTAATCAACATTCATGATACAACTGCTATTCTGGGATTTTAATAATGCCTACAATATATAAGTTAAGCTAACACCATTAATGTAATTGAGATGAAGTTAGAGTTAAACATCATGTAAAATCTTGGCTTCCCTATACTTCTTTCTGTCATTTTACTGTTGAGGCACAGAAGTTTCCATTTATTTTCATAGTAATGAGTTTCAAAAGATGTGGAGTAGAATGTTGTCCTTCACATGGGAAGATAGCTACTAACCTATCGTGTGCTTCAATATTTCTAAATGTACAGGATACCATTAAATTCAAAATGCATTTGTTAAGTTCCTACTGCATGCAAAAAACCCCAAAACTGTGCTAGAAGAAAAAGTTAGTCTCCACCCTCAAGGTGCTCATATTCTATTGGAGGAAATAGAAGTGTAAATAGAAAACATATATGTCAGCAAGAACTCCCACATGTTAAGGAATGAGAAGTTGTTATGTGTATGGTGCTAGAAGTCATCTAATGCCAAAGCTAAATTCAGGCAGCAGCTCCAAAAAAGGGTATCCATATGCAACCATGAAAACTCCACCCTTCACCACTTTCAAGGTAGTTTCTTTGTTAAGTTCTCTGTGGTTGTATAAGTATTCTAGTAGGTATAAATATGATCAAATTTTCCCCAAACTCTCTCCTTCTCCCTTTCTTCTCCCTCCCTTTTTTGATTTCTCTGTTTTAGCAAAGTCTTTGACAATCTGGTCCCCTCCTAACTTCAGTCTTTTTACCCTTTATTCCCCATCATGTACCCTAGGATTTAACAACACTGTCCTTCTTGGTGTCGTGGCACAGGATACCCCATCGCCCAACACCAGTCTTTTGTACTAGCTGTCGTCCATCCCTAGAATGCTCTCTCTTCTCACCTCCACCTCCTGATCCCCCTGGATTCAATAATGATTCAGTTCCAAGTCCACTTTCTGCAAAAGGCCTTTTCAGGTCTGTACTACCACTAGTGTCTTCCCTCTGGGATTTCCTTCCATTTACAATTTATATTTCGTATGTACGTAAATGACTTCATGTGAACATTGTTACATTCTGAGCTCCTCAAGGTTAGATAAAGATGGTCTTTTGGCTTTCTTTGTATCCCTTTTCATTTAGCACAATGCCTGGCACATACTAAAGGTGTAAGAAAATTCTTATTGATGGATTGACTGACTCCATGGACACTGATGAGGCCACTAATAGTGTGAAAGAGCAAACAGAAAAAGGATCAGAACTAAACTCTATGGTACATCCACACATGGGAGCAAGAGATAGATGATTAACCAGCAGAGAAGACAGAGAAGGAAAAATCAGTGCAGAAAGCAAACAAAAAACTGGGAGAGGATACTGTCACAAAACTCAAGATGTAGAGAATATCTGAAGGAGGTCTGGCCAACGTGTAATAGTTTTCCGTTGATCTGCTAATACTTTCTTGTTTGTTCTTCTTGTGACTAAAGATATGCATTTATAAGGTGGGTGATGGTGGTTAGGGATACAGTTATGATTGTGCACAAAAAAAAAATTGAACTCATGACCTTAGTTTCATTACACCTGTATTCTAATCTTACTAATAAGCAAGAGACAGTTTGGTACAAGGTTCGTGGTCATACATTTCTCCAGGGAGTGTGGTGTTGGGGGAAAAAAAAAGAACAACAACAACAACAACAACAACAAAACTTACAGTCAGAAGACCTTGGTTTTAGTTCCATCTCCAACATTTCTTGATTGTATAAGTGGCAGCAGGTCTGAGCTCTGAAATTCATATTACTTACTTGTAAAATGGAGACTATAATAATTGAATTACCTCCTTCATTAGTTTTTGGCCAAGAAAGCACTTCAAGATTTACAAAGGGTGTGTTAGTGAGAGTTATTTTTGGCCTTTTGTGACATATGAATCTGTAATTTCTTCAATGCAAGAGGAAGGAAAACTTCCTCTACCAACGCATCTCTGCAACTTTTTTTTTTTTTGCAACTTAACCTTAGAAAGTTTCCTGGAGTTCTAGGAGGTTATATGCTTTGCGTAGGATCACACATCCAGTCTGTCCTGACCTTCTGGGATGGCTCTTTATCCACTCTCCATGGTAGGTCTCTTTAACTATAATATATAAAGCAACACCATCTTTGAATTGAGATATGCCAAGTGCACAATAGAATAACTTGGTCATCTTTAGTGTCAACACTGGACAAAGACAGGAAACTATCACTAAAAAAAAATGAGTACATTAGATTAGATGTCTTACCTCAATTCATCTTCTGTGGGAGATTGCAAGCACTGTTTCCTCATTGGCTTTGAATTCCCATTGCATAGCACCATGCCTGTCTATTCAATAAATGGTTGTTGATTAATTGATACAAGGTCAACAGCCAGAGTGGCTACAGAGCAACAAGGTGATTAAGGAGGTCAGATTAATAGGTGTATTTGAAATGTCCTAACCAGTTCCTCT
The DNA here is from genome assembly GCF_003287225.1 of Phascolarctos cinereus. Classification (NCBI taxonomy): domain Eukaryota; kingdom Metazoa; phylum Chordata; class Mammalia; order Diprotodontia; family Phascolarctidae; genus Phascolarctos; species Phascolarctos cinereus. The sequence continues at coordinate 99,322,533 of NW_027556098.1, forward strand.
CTTTGTAACAATAATAACAACAACAGCTAGCATTTATACAACACATTAAAGTTGGCAAAATGCTTTACAAATTGTTAAGGAATCTCTGATTTTATTTTATATGGCACATTCTTTAACCCCAGTTTGCTGTGTAGATTGTGCAGTGGATCATACTATCAAAAGTATTTTATAACATGTGTTATATAGCAGCGAAAGAGCTATATAACTCTGACTACCTGGCAATTTGTTTTGTCATATTATCTGTATAGGTTTACATGGTACTTTTAATAGATTCCTATGCCTGCTTTAAAAGTGACTTTGATGTAAATGTATAATAAATGTCAATACTTTGGAAGCTCAAATGTATTATTTTTCTTCAAATTGATTTCTTTAAATCAATGGCTTTAAAAAATTCCAGTATTCATTATACTGGTATAATAAAAATATATTTCTTTGATTTGGCAGCAGTTTGGCATAGTGGATCATGTATGAGACCTGGAGTCAGAAACACCTGGTTTGAAATATGACCTCAGATACTTACTAGCTGTGTGACCTTGTGCAAGCCATTTAAAGTCTGACTCAGTTTCTTCAACCATCAGATGACAATAATAATAGCACCTACATCTCTGGGTTATTATGAGGATCAAATGAGATAATGTTTGTAAAACACTTTGTAAACCTAAAAGTGTTGTATATATGCTGATATTATTTCATCATCAAATTCGTTAATAATATTATTTTATGAAGTTATTTTACTTACCCTGTAGATGAGATATTCTGGACCTTAAGCTCAACAGAACGTAATGTACTGTGCACTCTTAGAGCCTATTTACTATTATATAAGCCAACTAATGTGATGGAAACACTAATTACACTTAAATGTGTATATATGCAATCAAATTTTATTAATTGAAGCATGCAAACAATGCCTACTTTCTAAGGACAAATAACAAAACAGTATCTTAGAAGTTCCAATAAACTCATTTCATACCAGACTTATAACAAGGTTTCCTTTCTGTGCAGAGGCTGTGTCTCCCATTCTGAGGTGGTCACCTGGCAAGTCTCCATCAATTGTCCAGCAGTGTCCTCATGGGAGACTGACTTGCAAGAAGTCTCAAGTATGAAAACACAGATACCAGCCCTACGTATAGCCTAAGGAAAGGTTATGGCATTGGCCTCAGATACCTTTTTAATACTTTTAGCTAGGAATATTCCTAAAATGTCTATCATATGCCTTTTTTGCTTTTTGTTGATTTTTATTTTAATAATATTTTATTTTCTCCCATTAGATGTAAAAATGATTTTTAACATTCATTTTTAAAAAATTGAGTTCCAAATTCTCTACTTCCCTCCTTCCACTACACCTCACCTTGAGACAGTAAGCAATTTGATATAGATTACTTATGTGCAATCATGTAAAACTTATTTCTATGTTAGTCATGTTGTAAAAAAAAAACAACAAAAAAAAACATGAAAAAAGTGAAGTGAAAAATGTATGCTTTGATCTGCATTCAAACTTCATCAGTTTTTTCTCCGGAAATAGATGGCATTTTTGATCATATGATATACTTTGATTGGCAGTTTATTTCAGTGTATGTTTTTTCACTGGTGGTCTATCTTATCAGAAGGTCTATATAGGTTTATCAGCTGTTATTTATTATAACATATTCTTATTGAAAAATATTAAACATTATTATAATACTATTATAGCACAAATACTATTAAATACTAAAAATACTAAAACAGCTCAATCATAAAACGGAGGATTGTTTAAAAAAATGGAATCAGCTATGCTAAACTGACCAACTTATTCCTACTATCTGCTTAAGGTACTAGAAACATGTTATCACTACAAAGAAACATTTCTAAGAAATATATGTGTATTATTCTACATTATTCATACATTTATCACTCATCAAATCTTCAGCGAGGACTGTATAAGGGGCTGTGCTTGATGCCATAGGGAGGGAATACAAAGATAAATGAGTCATGAACCCTACCCTCAAGGACATTATAGCTTAGGAAGAGAGATCTGACACAGCACAAAAGCAATAGCAATGAAATAATATGCTTGTATAATGACATGTATATAGATTATCCATGGGTATGTCCACAAATTAGGGAAGCTGGTGGCAAGGGAAATAGAGTACCAGGCCTGGAGGCAAGAAGACCTGAGTTCAAATTCATTCTTAGACACCTAATAGCTGTGTGACCCTAAGCAAGTAACTTAATCCTATTTGCCTCAGTTTCCTGATCTGTAAAAAGAGCTGGAGAAAGAAATGGCAAACCACTCCAGTATCTTTGCAAAGAAAATCGCAAAAGGGGTCACGAAGTGTTGGACATAACTGAAAAATGACTAAACAACAAAATATGTTCAACAATTAAAGCTATATAGAGTGAGTAAAATATCCTTATCTACTACTACTCTAGGGATTGGACTTGTTATGTCATTGGTATGGTGAACTCCTAAGTGAAGAATTTCCTCCGTAATACAGATTGGCACTTTTGCTACTTATTAGAGCCATAGATAGCTAGTTGCCTAGGGAAACTAAGAAAAAAGGAGCCCATTAGTCAGTGTAGACTGGAACACAGGTCTTCCTAATTCTAATGATAGTTCTCAATCCACACACCATTGCTGTTTTTCATTTATCGATTTTGAAGATAAATATTCTAGTTCCAATACCTAAACATAAGCACATTTCTTATAATGGACTTTAGTAAAATAGTTATAGCTAAAAGAAACCTTAGAGATTATCCAGTCCAGTCCCTTAAGGGTCTTTTTTTTTTTTGAGGACCAGAGATAAGTCACTTGCTTAAGTCTACAATAGTATTAAGCAGAAAGGCCAGGTTTTAAATCTATGTCATAGGAGAATTAGATGGGGCTATAGGGGCCATATAATCTAACTCCTTATATTTTAAATGAAGGAACCAAGAGAAGTTAAGTGACTTGTTCAGTGTCACTCAGATAGCAAATAATAGACATAGGATTGAATTCTAAATTTGGCATTTATTATGTGATCCTATTCTCAGTCTTCTGTGTAATTATTGAAAATGAAATTGAACATTGGTAAAGATGTACAAATTTAGTTGTCTATTTTGAGCAGAGATGCACAGACATTTTTGACTCATTTTGTGTTTGTCAGGAAACACGCACGTTCCAACTAACAAAATGGCCTTGCTTCCCTACAGCTACAATCGTCACTTCTTCCTAAGCTGACTGTAAACTTTATTTTTCATAAACATTATTCATACTATACTTAATCAGTGTCCTTAACTCAGTCGCACCTAAAGCACAGAGCCTTTGAAAAAGCCTACTCCAGCACCCTGAATTTTAAAATGCTGCCCACACACCATCATTACTATAAACATTTAAATGGAACTTTTCAAAGAGACTGAACAGAGGTTTCAGAAAATGAAAGCATATGACCTTCTACTAAATATCTTATTTTCAAGGTTTTTCTCTTCCTTGATGAGCATGGAAACTGAAAGGAAGAACAGAATAGTCCCCTGTTATATATTCTTTAAGGGGAAAAGAAAGAAAATCCTTGATGAGAATGGCAAAATAGGAACAATGACAACTTGGCTGTAAAACAAACAAGGAAATTAGAAAAAGCAAACATGTATGTGTATGTACACATGCATATGCATGTGCATATATACATACACACACATATATATATACATACATGTATATATAGAATTAGAAAATTAGAAAAAGCATATACGTACATCTAATATGTGATTATAATATGATATAATATATGTGTATATATATGTATATATATATATATATATTTTATTATAATACATGTCTATATCTAGGTCCATATATGTACATGCTATATATTTATGTATTATATGTATGTGTAATATATTATATCTATACTTGTATCTATATATTTATGTCTATATAGAAAAACTATATACATACACACACCTACACATGCACATATATATAGCAAATTTCCCTAAAACCCTTTCCAAAACCTACAAAATAAATAAAATGCTCACCTAATTCTTAATAATTCACATAATTAACAATTAATTAATGTGAATAATGAATTAATAATTCACATAAGTTCATATAATTCTTAAGTAAACCCTGGCCAAAAAAAAAATCTACATTATTATTTTTTGTCAAATTTTAAAAGGAGTATTTTAAGCTCCTTGTTTTAGAGAATTGGGCCCAGTTTCTGACCATACTTTAAATGATAAAGAATAATAGTTTCTCTAATTTTATGCTTCATGTTTGGACAGGTTTCTTCTACTATTGTATGCAGCTCTGCTTCTCTAAGGACCATTATTTCCTTAAGTAGCAGTAGACTAATATTGAACACCAAGCAAGCAAAGTTAAAGAGTTTAGGGAAGGCATGAAGGAAAATAACGTGTTTCTTTCCTGAATTGAAGACAGGCATCAACAAGCTTTATGCCAAGGGAGATTCTTGAAATTCATGGGAGAAGCTGATATAGCACCATGTGGCTAAGCCATCTTTGTTTCTACAGGTCGTGAAATGGAAAGGCAAGTCAGAAACTGAAAAGATGTCACAGTGAGAGTTCTCTTGAATGAAGTTACTGAAGGGAAAAACAAAACTCAACATCTGTTGGTGTGAATCAGGTAGTTTGGTGAAGAGAGTGAATAGACTTGAAGTTAAGAAGATTTGAATTTAAATCCAGCCTCACCTACTTATTAGCTGTGTGACCCTAGGCAAGTCACTTAACCTTTTTCTGTTTCAGCTTCCTCATCTGTAAAAGGAAGATCATAATAGCACCTACCTCCCAGGATTGTTCGGTGACTAAATGAGATAATAATTATAAAGTGCTTAGCACAGTACTTGGTAAGCCCTCTAAAAATGTTAGCTATTTATTATTATTAATAAATAAGAACAACTGCAACATAGGATAGAGAAAAATAAAAATGTCAAAGGATGCCTATTACAAATGAGAAATTAGTCAATATAAGCCAAACAAAATGAAGGTTATGAAAATTAACTCTTCTGAGTCATTGGCTAACAACAATGATGATAACCAATGATGATGGTGACATGTGTGGATAGTACTTTATACTTTTCAGAAGAGTTTTACATCTATTGTAATTTGACCCTCACAATAGCTCTTTTGGAAAAAAAGATAGGGAAGGTTTGACAAACTTCATTTTGCAAATGGAAGATAGTATGGTATAGTAAGAAGCAAACAAGGCTCAGAGCCAGATTATATAAATTTGAGGCCCGCATGAGACTGGTCAGTTAAAAATAAACCTCACTCTTCAAAAGATTTTTAGAAAGAATTTTATCAGTCATCCAGCAAAGGGGAGAGAGCCAAAAAAATGTATGGCCAATTCACTCTTGCATAAGTTTTCTATTATATAAACAAACAATGAGTACTTGCACATTGGCAGTTTCCAGATAAGGCACATAGATTGCTTGAGATGTCTATCAGCAGGTAGGTAAGTATAGACGTGAATATGTTTATAACTTATCCTGTATTATCCCTGGTTTATTATCCCCTGGTATTATCTTAGCCTGGTAAGATAGATTTACATGCTCAATTGAGTGTGTATGTTAATCCCTTCTTAAGCCAAATCCCATGAGAGTAAATTTCACTCATTCCCTCTCACCTCCTCCCTATTCCCTTCCACTGTAAAAGTTTTTTCTTGCCTCTTTTATGTGAGATAATTTATCCCATTCTACCTCTCCTTTTCTCCATCTCCCAGTACATTCCTCTCTTACCTCTTAATTTTATATTTTTTAGATATCATCCCTTCATATTTAACTCACTCTGTGCACTCTGTCTATATATATTCCCCTCTGACTACTTTAATAATGAGAAAGCTCTTATGAGTTACAAGTATCATCTTTCCATGTAGGAATATAAACAATTTACTTTAATAAGTCCCTTATGACATCATTTTTCCTGTTTACTTTTTCATGCTTCTCTTGAGTTTTTTATTTGAAAGTGAAATTTTCTATTTAGCTCTGGTCTTTTCTTAAAAATGCAATAAATTCCTCTGTCTCACTGAATGTCAATTTTCCCCTTCATGGATTAAACTCAGTTTTTCTGGGTAGGTGATTCTTGGCTTTAATCCTCGCTCCTTTGATCTCCAGAATATCATATCGTAAGCCTTCTTCCATTAATGTAGATGCTGCTAAATCCTGTGCTATCCTCATTGTGTTTCCACAATACTTGAATTTCATCTTTCTGGCTGCTTGCAATATTTTCTCCTTGACCTGAGAATTCTGAAATTTGGCTATAATATTCCTGGGAGTTTTCTTTGTGGGATCTCTTTCAGGAGGCGATCAGTGGATTCTTTCAATTTATATTTTACCCTCTAGTTCTAGAATATCAGGGCAGTTTTCCTTGATAATTTCTTGAAAGATGATGTCCAGGCTTTTTTTTTCTTTGATGATAGTTTTCAGGTAGTCCAATAACTTTTATATTATCTATCCTGTATTTATTTTCCAGGTCAGTTGTTTTTCCAGTGAGGTATTTCATATTGTCTTCTATTTCTTTCATTCTTTTGGTTTTGTTTTATGATTTCTTGATTTCACATAGAGTCATTAACTTTCATTTTTTTCATTATAATTTTTAAGGAATTATTTTCTTCACTGGGCTTTTGGACTTTCTTTTCCATTTCGCCAATTCTGCTTTTTAAGGCATTCTTCTCCTCACTGGCTTTCCGGACCTCTTTTGCCATTTGGGTTAGTCTATTTTTAAGGTGTTATTTTTGTTAGTATTTTTGGGGTCTCCTTTATCAAGTTGTTGACTCATTTTTCATGATTTTCTTGCATCACTCTTATTTTTCTTGCGAAGTTTTCCTGCACCTCTCTTACTTGATTTTCAAAATCCTTTTTGAACTCTTCCATGGCCTGAGACCAATTCATATTTTTCTCAGGGGCTTTGACTATAGGAGCTTTAACTTTATTGTTTTCTTCTGAGTGTATATTTTGATCTTCCTTGTCACCAAGGAAACCAGAGTTTTTTTTCCTCATTATTTACTCATTTCCCCATCCCATTATTTGAATTTTTAACTCTTTGTTAAAATAGGGATCTGCGTCTAGTGTGGGGGGTGAACTGTTCCAATATTCAGTGGTTTTGTGCAGTTGTTTTCAGAGATACTCCCAAGGACCTGTAAATTTTCAGTTCTTCCAAAGCAATGTGGTATAAGGAGAGATGTTTACGCCTCTCCTGTCCTGTGCTCTGGTCTGTGAATGACCGCAAGTACTCTTTTTCTGCCCTGGAACTATGAAGAGGGTTCCCTCTCCTGCTGCCACAAGCTTTGCCATGCTAGTGTTCCTCCTTGTCCCAGTACTGCCACCCAGATCCAACTATGGGAAAACAACAGAGTCCTGCCTCAGTGCTAGCAAAGAGACCCCTGTAATCTCCTTCTTTTTTTAAAAATTTTATTAATTTATTTTGATTTATCAACAGTCACTTCCATATGCTTTTGAGTTTAAAATTTGCTCCCCATTCCTCCCCACCACCTTCCTCAAGACAGTGCACAATCTGATATAGGCTATACATTTACATTCCTATTAAACATATCTTCACATTAGTCAAATTGTAAGTAAAAATTAAAACCAAGAGGAGGAACCATCAGAAAGAGGAAACAAAATTCAGCAAAAGAGAAAAAAAATAATAGCAATTCAACTTCCATAGCTCTTTCTTTGAATGTAGATAGCATTTTCCATCATGAGGCTTCTGGAGATGTCTTAGATCCTTGTATTGCTGAGAATGGTTAAATTTATCAATATTAGTCATCGCACAATGTGTCTGTTATTTTCTAAAATGTTCTCTTGGTTCTGCTGACTTCACTCAGCATCAGACCATACAAGTCTTTCCAGGTTTTTCTGAAGTCAGCCTGTTCATCATTTCTTATAGCACAACAATATTCATTACATTCCCATACCACAACTTGCTCAGCCATTCCCCAATTGATGGGCATCCTCTCAATTTCCCGTTCTTTGCCACCACAAAAAGATCTGCTATGAATATTTTTGTACATGTGGGTCCTTTTCCCATTTGTATGATTTCTTTGGAATATAGCCCCTAGAAGTGTTATTGCTGGGTCAAACAGTATGCATATTTTTTAAGCCCTTTGGGCATAGCTCCAAACTGTTCTCCAAAATGGTTGGATCATTTCACAACTCCACCAACAACGCATTAGTGTTCCAATTTTCCCACATCTTCTCCAACATTTGTCATTTTCCTGTTTTGTCATGTTGGCCAATCTGATAGGTGTGATGTGGTACCTCAGAGTTGTTTTGATCTGCATTTCTCTAATCAATAACGATTTAGAGCATTTTTTCATATGACTATAGATGGCCTTAATTTCTTCATCTGAGAACTGTCTTTTCATATCCTTTGACCATTTATCAATTGGGGAATGACTTGTAGTCTTACAGATTTGATTTAATTCTCTATATATTTTAGAAATGAGGCCCTTATCAGAGACACTGTTTGTAAAAAGTCTTTCCCAGTTTTCTACCTTCCTTCTAATCTTAGTTGCATTGGCTTTGTTTGTATAAAAATTTTTCAACTTAATGTAATCAAAGTTATCCATTTTGCTTTTTGCAATGTTCTCTATCTCCTGTTTGGTCATGAATTCTTCTGTTCTCCATAGATCTCATAGGTAAACTATTCCTTGTTCTCCCAGTTTGCTTATAGTATCAGCTTTATATCTAAATCACGAACCCATTTTGACTTTATTTTGGTATATGGTATGAGATTTGGGTCTATACCTAATTTCTGCCATACTCCTTTCCAGTTTTTTTTCAAAGAGCAGGTTCTTATCCCAGAAGCTGGGGTCTTTGGGTTTAACAAAAAAGAGATTACTATGGGGGCGCGGAGCCAAGATGGCACAGTGAAAGCTGCAACTTGCTTGAGCTCTCCTCCAAACCCCTCCAAATACCTATACAAATGGCTCTAAACAAATTCTAAGGCAGCTTAACCCACAAAAAAGACAAAGTTAAACAAATTTCCAGCCCAAGACAACCTGGATGATTGATCAGAAAGGTATATCTCACTGGGCTGGGAGTGGAGCTCAGCGAGGCGTGGGCGAGCAGGTGGCAGTAAACCTGGAGCAGGCCTCAGAGGACTGAATCGCGGGCAGCTGTGGCAGTTTCCAGACTCCTCAATACACGAATGCCAAAGACAACTTAGAAGGTCAGTGGGAAAAGTCTGTTTCTGCAGTGCTGAGAGAAGAAGGTATAGTCTCAGCTCCATTTCCCAAGAGTGTGGCTGATCAGAGGGGATTGCATGGATCTCTCTGCTGATTCTGAGGCAGGAATCTCTTGCTTTGCCCGTGCTTGGATCTAGGTCACAGTTCTGGACAGGGGTCCTGGGGTGAGGAGGAGCACTGGCAAGGTGGAGCTTGTAGTGGCTGAGGACAGGAAACCTTCCTCACAGTTCCAGGGCAGAAAGAAGTGCTTGTGGTCACTAATACACCACAGCACAGGCCAGGAAAGGAGTAAACACCTAGCCCCTTATCATACTTTTCGAGAGCTGAAAATTTACGCGTCCCTACAAGTATCTCTGAAAACAGCTACATAAACCCCTGAAGCTTGGAACATTACTTTCTCCACATTGGAAGTAGACTCTTATCTTAACAAAGAGTTTAAAACTCAAGTAACTGGCTGGTATCATGAGAAAGCAGAGCAAAAAGAGTCAGACTATATTATCTTACTTTGGATAAAAAGAAGATCAAAATATATAACCAGAAGAAGACAACAAAGTAAGAGCTCCTACATCCAAAGCCTCCAAGAAAAATATGAATCAGTCCCAGGCCTTGGAAGAGCTCAAAAGGGATTTTGAGAAGCAAGTAAGGGAAGTAGAGGAAAAACTGGGAAGAGAAATGAAAGTGATGCAAGAAAATCATGAAAAACAACTCAACAGCTTGCTAAAGGAGACCCAAAAAAATACTGAAGAAATTAACACCTTAAAAAATAGCGTAACCCAAATGGCAAAAGAGGTCCAGAAAGCCAATGAGGAGAAAAATGCCCTAAAAAGCAAAATGGCCAAATGGAAAAGGAAGTCCAAAAGATTACTGAAGAAAATACTTCTTTAAAAATTAGAATAGAACAATTGGAGGCTAGTGACTTTATGAGAAATCAAGACACTGTAAAACAAATCCAAAAGAATGAAAAAATAGAAGAGAATGTGAAATATCTCATTGGAAAAACAACTGATCTGGAAAATAGATCCAGGAGAGAGAATTTAAAAATTATTGGACTATCTGAAAGCCATGATCAAAAAAAGAGCTAGACATCATCTTTCAAGAAATTATCAAGGAAAACTGCCCTGATATTAGAACCAGAGGGCAAAATAGAAATTGAAAGAATCTACTGATGTCCTCCTGAAAGAGATCCCCAAAGGAAAACTCCTAGCACTATTGTAGCCAAATTCCAGAGTTACCAGGTCAAGGAGAAAATATTACAAGCTGCCAGAAGGAAACAATTCAAGTACTGTGGAAACACAATCAGGATAACACAAGATTTAGCAGCTTCTACATTAAAGGACCTCAGGGCATGGAATATAATATTCTGGATGGCAAAGGAGATAGGATTACAACCAAAAATCACCTACCCAGCAAAACTGAGTATAATTCTTCAGGGGAAAAAATGGTCATTCAGTGAAATAGAGGACTTTCAATCATTCTTGATGAAAAGACCAGAGCTGAATAGAAATTTTGACTTTCAAATACATGACTCAAGTGGAACATGAAGAGGTAAATAGGAAAGAGAAATCATAAGAGATTTACTAAGGTTGAACTGTTTACATTCCTGCATGGAAAGATGATATTTATAACTCATGAGACCTTTGTCAGTATTAGGGTAGTTGGAGGAAAAAAAAATATATGTATGTATAGGTAGATATAGATAGATAGATAGATAGATAGATAGATAGATAGATAGATAGATAGATAGAAGGTAGACAGACAGACAGACAGACAGACAGATAGATAGATAGATAGATAGATAGATAGATAGATAGATAGATAGATAGATAGATAGATAGAGGGCATAGGGTGAGTTGAAGATTAAGGAGTTATATCTGGAGAATAAAATTAAGGGATGAGAGAGGATTATATTTGGAGAAGAAAAAAGGGAGAGGTAGAATGGGGCAAATTACCTCACAAAAAAAAAAACAGAAAAGAAAATGTCTTACAGTAGAGAAGAAATGTGGGAAGGTGAGAGGGAATGAGTGAATCTTATTCTTACAGGATTCAGCTTAAGAATGGAATAACATACACATTCAATTGGGTAAGGAAATCTGTCTTACCCTATGGGAAAATAAGGGGAGAAGGGGACAAGAGAACAGGGGGATGATAGAGAGGAGGGCAGATTGGGAAAGGGGATGATCAGAAGCAAATACTTCTGAGGAAGGACAGGGTCAAAAGAAAGAATAGAATAAATGGGAGGGCAGGATAGGATTAAGGGAAATAGAGTTAGTTTTTTACATGTCTATCATGGAATCATTTTACATAACTGCACATGTATAACCTATATTGAGTTGTTTGCCTTTACAATGAGGGTGGGTGGGGAGGGAGGAAGAGAAAAGATTTGAAAACTAAAGTTTTAAAAACATGTGTTTAAAAAAAATGTTTTCATATGCTACCGGAAGTGAAAAATACAGGAAATGGGGAAAAAATATTCCCTCAGTATATTCACCAAAAAAAAAAAAAAAGAAAAAATAGATTACTATAGTCATTGACTACTGTGTCTTGCATATTTAACCTATTCCACTGATCCACCACTCTATTTCTTAGCCAGTACCAAGCAGTTTTGATGATTGCTGCTTTATAATGCAATTTAAGATCTGGAATTGCTAGGCCACCTTCCCCTGTATTTCTTTTCATTAGTTCCTTTGATATTCTGGACCTTTTGTTCTTCCAAATGAATCTTATTATTATTTTTTTCTAACTCTATAATATAATTTCTTGGTAGTTTGATTGGTATGGCACTGAATAAGTAAATTAGCTTAGGTAGGATTGTCATTTTTATTATATTAGCTCGGCCTACCCATGAGCAACTGATGTTTTTTCCAACTATTTAGATATGATTTTATTTGTGTGAAAAGTGTTTTGTAATTGTGTTCATAGAGTTCCTGGGTTTGTTTCAGGAGATAGACTCCTAAATATTTTATAACGTCTACAGTAAGTTTAAATGGGATGTCTCTTTCTATCTCTTGCTGTTGGGCTTTGTTGGTAATATATAGAAATGCTGATGACTTATATGGGTTCATTTTATAGCCTGCAATTTGCTAAAGTTGTTTATTATTTCAAGTAGTTTTTCACTTGATTCTCGAAGTATATCATCATGTCATCTGCAAAGAGTGATAGCATTGTTTCTTCTTTGCCTATTCTAATGCCTTCAATTTCTTTTTCTTCTCTTATTGTTAAAGCTAACATTTCCAGTACAATATTGAATAATAATGGTGATAATGGACATCCTTGTTTCACACCTGATCTTATTGGAAATGCTTCTAGCTTGTCCCCATTACATATAATGCTTGCTGATGGTTTTAGATAGTTGCTACTTATCTTTTTAAGGAAGACTCCATTTATTCCTGTGCTCTGTGGTGTTTTTAATAGGAATGGGTGTTGTATTTTGTCAAATGCTTTTTCTGCATCTATTGATATGATCATGTGTTTTATGTTGGTTTTGGTGTTGATGTGCTCAATTATGCTGACAGTTTTCCTCATATTGAACCAACCCTGCATTCCTGGTACAAATCCTACCTGGTCATAGTGTATTATTCTTGTGATAGGTTGCTGTGATCTATTTGCCAATATTTTGTTTAAAATTTTTGCATCTATATTCATTAGAGAAATTGGTGTATAATTTTTTTTCTCTGTTTTGACTCTTCCTGGTTTAGATATCAGCACCATATTTGTATTGTAAAAAGAATTTGGTAAGACTGCTTCTTTACCTATTTTCCTAAATAGTCTCTATAGTATTGGAATTAATTGTTCTTTAAATGTTTGATAGAATTTGCATGTAAATCCATCTGGCCCTGGAGATTTTTTCCTAGGGAGTTCATCAATGGCTTGTCCAATTTTTTTTTTTTTCTGAGATGGGGTTAAGTATTTTACTTCCTTTTCTGTTAATCTGGGCAATCTATATTTTTGTAAATACATATGCATTTCAATAAGATTGTCAAACTTGTTGGCATATAGTTGGGCAAAATAATTCTTAATCATTGTTTTAATTCCCTCTTCCTTGGTGGTAGCTTCACCCTTATCATTCTTGATACTAGTAATTTGGTTTTCTTCTTTCTTTTTTTTTAAATTAAATTAACCAAAGGTCTATCTATTTTATTGTTTTTTTTCCATAAAACCAGCTTAGTTTTATTTATTAGTTCAACAGTTTTCTTAATTTCAATTTTATTAATTTTTCCTTTGATTTCAATTGTAATCTCCTTCTAATCAGTTGTTTGATCCCCTTACCATCTGTGGGCTGAGAACTCCAGCAGCAGCTGCAGCCACTGCTCTTGCGGCAATCAGCCTGTGCTGGGGCTGGGGCTAAACCATGTTCCTCCTTTCCCTGGTCTGACAAACCTTTCCTACTGACCTTCTCATTTTTTGTTGGCATTTGCGGGCTGAGAAGTCTGGAAACCACCAGTGCTATCAGTGATTCAGTCCCTTGAGGTCTCCTCTGGGTTTGCTGGGGCCCAGTCTATGCTGGTGAGGATCATAGCCCTCTTAACCTGATGCAACAGACATTTCTGTTGACCTTCCAAGTTGTCTTGGGCTAGAAATTGGTTTCGCTCTGTATTTTTGTGGGTGCTGCTGCTTTAGAATTTATTTAAGAATCATTTTATAAGTATTTGGACAGGTTTGTGGGAGAACTCAAGTGAGTTCTTACCTTTACTCTGCCATCTTGGCTCCGCCCCTAATTAGATCTTGATTCCTACTCCTTTTGTCACTGACAAGTCAGTCCACTGATAAGTTTTCTTCTCTAGGCCATTCTTATGCATACTTCAACTGAAACATTCTTATTTTATGAGTCCTTATACAGAGGTCAAAGAATCCTTGGAAGGAATTTTAATAACACAATTTAAGCTAGTTACTACTACTCTCTTTCATCTTCTTCATGACCATTTCCCTTTAATAATATGATTCTCTGGGCTTCTCCTGACATTTCAAGATTTGTATTTTGTTCTCTTCTCTCTTCAATGTATTAATTTTCAATTTTCCAATCTAAATCACATTTTAAATCCTCCCAAGAATCTCTGTATAACCTTGCTGTCTTTTGTAGCTTTGTGTCACTTTTCTGTTTAGGATCATTTAAAACCTTCTAGGATAAGCTTATTACATTTACATGAAGGGTCTTAAAGGATAGAGCAAGCAGAATTAGAAGGCAAAAATCAAAACCAGCCTGACCCACCTTGAATGCCAATTTGGCTTTTAAGAATGGTGCAAGTTGTGGGATACCTTCCTCTTCCCCCATTATCATGAACACTGCCCCACTTTATCCCTTCCATACCTGACCTCTCTAGTTGTGCAAATCCCTATCCTCTTTCCTTCTGCCTAGGACATCAGTTTCTCAGGGCTTTTTATAATATAAGCAAGATCTAGCTACCCAGAGTAGTTACACAGGCAAAATCCTCTTCCCCTCCCCATCACCATCTCACTTCCTTCTTGAATTCTAGAGCCATGACTAATGAGTAAAAGTCAGCCCATCCCCTAGCTTCTTCCTGCAAGAAGAGTGAGTAGCACAGGATGACCAGGCATAAATGGGCTGTAGCATTGGTGATCATAGTATCTTTATGTATCATTACTCTCTCTTTTCTGGGTTTCTGAAAACAATGATTACAAATCTCGTCTCTTCGATGAAAAAAATATATATATTCGTAACCTGTTTAAAAATCTTCCAGATAAAGTGTTAATGAATTATAACTGATTATTAAAAATTTTTAAAATGTAATGCCTTTCAATTAGTTTGTAAGAATAGCTGATTGACATCAGGGATGATAGAAATTTATTAGGTGAATTTCAACAAAAAACCTTTATATAATTGATAGGTGGGACTGAAAAATGAATATCATGATTTCATAATCTCAGTGAATTATGTATATCTTCCATTTGGATCTATGTGAAGTATTTTATGAAGTATCTTTTTCATCTATGATAATCATTGCAAACAAGTATTGAAATAAACTGAACATGGAATTAGACCTTCAAATCACTGTATTACCAAGTATTGAGCTAAGATTTTAAAAAATGCAGAATATTCAATCACATTGTTCTCACTAAAATAAAATTATTATTAATAATTTTATATTGAAAGTAAAAAGGTTTCTGTATTACAATAAGAAAATATTATTTCAGTTCTCTTAAATTTATTTTTATGTAAGTTTTATATTGTCCATAATTATAAATCTTGAGGTAAGTAGGGAGGGAATAAGCATTTATTAAGTACCTACTGTGTTCTAGGCACTATGCTAAATCCTTATTACAAATATTACCTCATGTGATCCTCACAACAAGGCTGCAAGGTAGGCTCCATTATTATCCCCATTTTACAGCTGAGAAAACTGAGGCAGATAGAAATTAAATGACTTGCTCAGGATCTCACAGTAAGTTTCTGAGGCTGTATTTGAACTTAGGTCTTCCTGACTCCAGGTCTAGAGGTCTATCCTTCCAGTTGGAAAAAAGCTTCAGGATTTGGGACTGCAGGGAAGGTAGAATATTATCTGTCTTCCCATGTTTGAACTGGTTACCCGTGGGATCATGCCAGAGACACTTGAGATGAAGAGCCCTCATTTTGGAAATGACTGATCTAATTTATCACCTTCTACTTCTCCCTTCCTTCTATACTCAGCATACTCCTCTCTCTCATGACATATTTTTTTTATGTCATTCCCTCCAGTTCTATTTATTCCCGTCACCTTTGTCTACATATATGTATTCCTTGTAGGACAATGTGTTACCACTTTTTAAGAATTGTAAGTATAATCTTTCCATGTAAGGATGTAAACAGTTCAGCTCCATTGAATCCTTTATGTTTTCTTTTCCATTTTTCCATTTTTAGGCTTCTCTTGGTTATTGATATTGGAGATCAATTTTTTGGTTCAATTCTGGTCTTCTCTTTATGAAAGCTTGAAATCCTTCCATTTCATTGAGTGATTATTTTTTCCCTTGAAGTATTATGCTTAATTTTACTAGGCAGGTGTTTCTTGGTTGTAGTCCTACCTCCTTTACCTTCTGGAATATCTTGTTCTATGACTTCTAATCCATTAATAATGCAGCTGCTAAGTCCTGTGTGATCCTGATTGTGACTCCCTGATACTTGAATTGTTTCTTTCTGGTCACATGCAGTACTTTTTCCCTTGACCTGATAATTCTGAAATTTGGCTACAATGTTTCTTACAGTTTTTATTTTGGCCCCTTTTTCCTGAGATGATTGGTGGATCCTTTCAATGCCTATTTTGCTCTCTGGTTCTAGGATATCAGGGAAATTTTCCTTGGTAATTTCTTGACAGGTGCTGGCCAGGTCCTCCTTTTGATTATGACTTCCAGGTAGTCCAATAATTCTGGTATTGTCATATTAAATGTATTTCCACATTAATCATGTTTTGAAAGAAGAATCAGAATAAAACCAGAATAAAAAAGAAAAACAAAAAAGTGAAAGTATGCTTGAATCTATGTTTAGACACTAAAGTTGTTTCTCAGGGTGTAGATAGCATCTTACATCATGAGTCTTTAAGAATTGTCTTGGACCGTTATATTGCTGAGAAAAGCTAAGTCTATCATAGTTGATTATTGCACAACATTGCTATTACTATGCAAAATGTTCTCCTGGTTGTGTTTACTTTACTCAGCATCAGCTCATGTAAGTCTTTCCAGGTTTTTTTTTTCCTGAAATCTGCCTACTTATCATTTCTTATAGCACAATAGATTTCCATTACATTCATATAACACAACTTGTTCAGCCATTCCCCAATTGATAGGCATTCCCTCAATTTCCAAATCTTTGCCACCATAAAAAAGAGCTGTTGTACACATTTTTATACATCTGGGTCCTTTCCCCCTGTTTAATGATCTCTTTGGGATGCAGACCTAGTAGTGGTATTGCTGAAGCAAAAGTTATGCCCATTTTTATAGCCTTTTAAGCATAGTTCCAAATTGTTCTCCAGAATGGTTGGATCATTTCAGAACTTAACCAACCATGCCATTAGTGTTCCAATTTTCCCACATTTTCTCCAAAATTTATCATTTTCCTTTTCTGTCATATCAACCAATCTGATAGGTGTGAGGTGGTACCTAAGAGTTGTTTTGATTTGTATTTCTCTAATCAATAATCATTTTTCATATGATTACAGATAGCTTTAATTTCTTCATCTAAAAACTGTCTGTTCATATCCTTTGACCATTTATCAATTGGGGAATGACTTGTATTCTTATAAATTTGATGCAGTTCTCTTTACACTTAAAAATAAAGGCTTTATCAGAGACACTGGCTATAAAAAAATATTTCCCAGCTTCCTGCTTTCCTTTTAATCTTGGTTGCATTGGCTTTGTTTGTGTAAAACTTTTTAATTTAATGTAAACAAAATGATCCATTTTGCTTTTCATAATATTCTCTATCTCTTATTTGTTTATAAATTCTTCCTTTCTCCATAGATTTGACAAGTAAACTATTCCTTGCTTTCCTAATTGACTTATGGTATCATCCTTTATTTCTAAATCAAGTAGCCCTTTTGACTTTATCTGGTATAGGTGTTAGATGTTGGTCTATGCCTAGTTTCCATCATATTATTTTCTGGTTTTCTCTGTAGTTTTTGACGAACAGTGAGTTCTTACCCCAGAAACTGGAGTCTTTGGGTTTATCAGACAGTAGATTACTATAGTCATTTACTACTGAGTCTTGTGTACTAACCTATTCCACTGATTCTCCACTCTGTTTCTTAGCCAGTACCAAGTAGTGTTGATGATTGCTGCTTTATAATATGGTTTTGGATCTGGTTCATCTAGGCCACCTTTGCATTTTTTTTTCAATAATTCTCTGGATATTCTTGGCCTTTTATTTTTCCAGAAGAATTTTGTCATTATTTTTTCTAGCTCTATAAAATAATTTTTGATAGTTTTATTGGTATGGCATTGAATAAGTAATTAATTTAGGTAGAATTGTCATTTTTATTATATTAGCTAAGTCTACCCATGAGCAATTGATATTTTTTTCTATTGTTTAGATCTGACTTTATTTGTGTGAAAGGTGTTTTGTATTTGTGTTCATATAGTCCTTGCGTGTCTTGGTGGGTAGACTTCCAAATATTTTATATTGTATACAGTTCAGGTTTGTTATTATTGTCTCACATCCAGGATCAAATCTAAAATCTTCCATTTATTATTTAAAACTTTTTGTAATCTGGTACCATCTTACCTTTCTGAGCTTACATTTTACTCTTCTTTACTTACCATACCATACAGTCACACTGGCCTCCTACTATTCTTCATACATAACACTCCATCTTCCATCTTGGTGACTCTGAAATGGATGTCCATCTCTCCAGGAAAGTTCAGTCTTTTCACTTCCACTTCTTAGATTCCATGATTTCCTTTAAGATAACACGAATCTGATATTCTTTAGATGGTTTTCTATCCCTCCTCTCCTCCTTCCCCCACTTCAAGCTGCTAGAACTCTCCCCTCTGACTTTATTTTCCACCTACTTTATATCTTTCGTATATATTTAGTAATTTACATGCTTTCTCTCCCAGCAACTTTTTACTTCCTTTTTATCCCAAATACTCAGTACTTCTCCTGGCACAATAGTAAATGTTTTATAAATACTTGATGACTACTAATGACCCCCAATTAAAAAAAATCCAGTATATAATATAAGAAAGAACCACAAGAGCAATCTGTCCATGGCCTCCTGTCAACTCAATTAAAACCAATATAATTAAATTCAACTGAAGAAGTATTCCTAAGTGCCTACTAAGCTAGGCATTTTGCTGGGTTCCAGGAATACAAAAACATACCAAAAAGAATTCTACTGCTCACCTAGTTTGCATCTTACTGGGGAAGACATTTACTGTGATAACCTAAGTGCTAGATAATTTAGGGAGGCAGCACTGACAAGATGGGGACCTGTATTGAGGATTCTATGAGAAGATGTGAGGATGCCATGCATTTCAGACTTTGGGAACAGTGAGCCAGATGAAGGAGAATGATGGAATACTGAATTCAGGATCAGTTATTTTGGCTAGAAGGTAGAGTCCATGAATGAGAGTAACGTAGGTTGAAGCTAAACTATGAAGGAGTAATTGAGTACTTAACTGAGGAGTGTGTATCTCATTCTAATCAGGGATTCTTACCATGCATAGAATTCACAGGGTCCAAAACCTTGGATGGGGAAAAATAGATCTTCATTTTCACTAATCTCTACTTGAGTTTAGAATTTCCTTAAATAACTAAAAAATATTCTGAGAAAGGGTACATTAATTTCTTCAAACTGCCAAAAGGGCCTATGCTGCAAGCATCCCCATGCTGGAGGAAGCCATTAAAGCTTATTAAGCACATGATTGACATGGGCAAATTTATGCTTTGAGAAGATTATTTTGGCTCTTGTATGGGATGGATTAGGAAGAAAGAAGTCAGAAGTAGAGACACAAATTAGGAGGCTTTTGCATGTTGTATAGGTGTTAGGGGATTGTTCTACTCTACTATGGCCTGTGGGGGAAAAGCATCACTCATGATGAAACCAACTGCTTGGTATTTGGCCCCAAAGTCTAACACATGGAATAATACCTGTGATTCATTCATTTGCGTATTCATTCAACAAATGTTTGTCAAATGCCTGTTCTTTGAATGTGTTGCACAATAAACAAATGGCCACAAATCAGCTACCATTTGAAGAGCCCACTTTCTATTGGCAGGACCTGGGTTATTTTTGACAATTTTTTTTCCAACTCTTTTTTTCGAGAATTATCTGCCAGTTGGAATCACTTTGGTGCTTTACTCTAAGAATCCTCTCCAGAGGTTTCCGTATTTGGAGAGACCATCATTACTATTGTAAGGGTACTTCTTCTAAGAAGCCTTTCTGAGGCTGGAAAAGCAGATTCCCAATTAATACATGTTCAAGGAAATGCTTTAGTCAACTAAAGCCTAACAAGTGAAGTTTAGGTCCTATTTTTATTTTTTTTCAATGTGCACTTGGTGATGAGGAAATTATGTAATCCATCTCTATAAAATCTTATGTTCCATGCCACCTTGAGGATGGAGACTGTATTTTTGCCTTTCTTTGTACCAGGCCTGGCTTTCAGCAATATATCTGGCCTACAGTAGGTGCTTAATAAATGCTTGTTGGATGATGGTTCCCCGACATTGACACAGTATTTCCATATGTTTTCTCATTTACACAGGGAAGTGAATGAAACATGCATCCCAGCAAGGGACATCTAACCATTATTGACTGGCCTGAGATATGAGATAATATGACTCCAACACCCCCTTCTCATTTCTACCTTTCTGATACCTTGGCTCCCTTTAAGTTTGATTTTAGGTGTCACCTCTTCGAAGAAGTCTTTCCTGATTCCTCACACCCTCAAACCTTAATGTTCCTTCCACCCTCAAAGATTCTAGAATAGTTTGTCTTGCTTTTCTTTTGCCCTTTTGACTTTGTATTATACTGATTTGGGTACCAGTAATATCTAACTAGTAGAAATAAGCTCTTTGAGAGCAGAAACCATTTTTCTTGTCATATTTCTAGCACATAGCACAATACACTGCACAGAGTTAAAAAACATTGAGGAATATTTTTGGTAGTCATCTTGGAGTCAGGAAGACAGTGATCATAGTCCACTTCAGGCTATTACTTGTCTCATGTCCATGGGCAAGTAATAGAACTTATTTACCAGTTTCCTCATCTATAAAATGAGATGTTCAACTTAATGGGCTAGTTAAGTTTGACTTAAAATGACTGGGTTTGTTTCAGCTTGAAATCTGTAATACTATGATTATCTGATCCTATGAATGAATAAATTAATGATGATTGATATTTTCCACAGGTTAGTTATTGGCCTTATATAAATTGATGAAATTTCCTTTTTATTACTTTCTTCAGATAGCCCTGTGGAAGCAAAAGATGGGAATTGAGCAGCATAATAATTTCAGTCAGGTAGCATAATAGTTCACTGTACCTGTAGTCAGGAAGACCTGAGTTCAAACACAGCCCGGGACATTTACTAGATGTGTGAACCTGGGAAAGTGACTTAACCTATATTTGCCTCAGTTTCTTCAATTTAAAATGGGGATAATACCACTGACCTCTGAGGGTTAGTCTAAAGAGCCAGAGAGACAATATTTGTAAAGTGCCTAGAATGTTACCTGACACATAGTAGGAACTTAATAAATGTTTTTTTCCTCCCTTTGTCCATCCATCCCTTCATCCTTCCTTCCTTTCTTGCTTCCTCAGTTTCTTTCTTTTCTCCTTGCCACATTCTTTCCTTCCTTCCTTTTCTCATTGCCTCGTTCTTTCCCTCCTTTCTTTTTTCTCCCTTCTTTCTTCCCTTCCTCACTCCCTTCCTTCTTTCCTTCCTTCCTTCCTTTTTTCCTTGCCTTATTTTTTCCTTCTGTACTTTCTTCTTTCTTCCCTTTTTCTTCTTCCCTCCCTCCCTCCTTCCCTTCCTTCCTTCTTTTTTTCCTTCCTATTAATGTAGTTGAAGGAATCAACTGGATCCAAAATCCCCATAATTCTATTCACAAAACCAAACAATAATAAATATGTCTAGACTTAGAAACTATCTTTCAGGAGTGTGGTTATTGAAAATTCTGGTAATGCCATTATTATTACAATAAACACAATTATAACAAAAATTTCTGTAGCAAAACAAAAACAAAAGCTATCTAAGTTTCATCAAGTAATCTATTTCAAGTAACACTTGATACAATAAAATTCTAGTAAGATTAAAAACTTATATTGATCCCTGGCCTTGGAATTTTCTGAAATGGTATTTTTCATGTGTTTTCAGTGCCAAGGGAAATTCAATGAGATTTCATTTCTCATGCAAAACATATGTTGTTGGTTTCCAATATGTTCACCTCTTGAAATAAAAGTAAATAAAGCATGATGATATTAACAGAGATAGAGCATGAGTTAGTGGAAAGAGAGCTGATTTGAAGTCATAGGATCCATATTCAAATTCCAAATCAACTACTTGCCACCTGTGTGACTCTGAGCTAGTCACTTAACCTCTTTGAGACTTAGTTCCTCATACAAAGTAAGTAGGGGGTTGGGCATGATAATATTTATGGTCCCTTCCAATTTAAAGTTTATGATTCTATGATTAATAAGGTAATGCTTACTCTTATCTACTTTAATAAAGATTTTTTTCAAAGGCATAGGAATACTGCCTACTTGAAGCTAAGGTACAAGTCTTCTAATGATTACAATCTTTTTCACTCTTCTTCTTCTTCTTCTTCTTCTTCTTCTTCTTCTTCTTCTTCTTCTTCTTCTTCTTCTTCTTCTTCTTCTTCTTGTTAGGCAATTAGAGTTAAGTGACTTGCCCAGGGTCACACAGCTAGTAAGTGTCAAGTGTTTGGTCTGAGCCAGATTTGAACTCAGGTCCTCCTGACTTCAGGGCTAGTACTCTATCCACTGCACCACCTAGCTACCCCTACAATATTCTTAATGGTCTGTGCATATTTACCTTCATTTTATTTGATGCCATGCTTTTTTTTAATAACAAAAATTTAAAAAAAAAACCTTTTCAAATAGAGCGTTGTAGGACTTGCTACAATTTTTACAACTATATCCGTTGTCCACATTTTGAAGGAAAAATGCAGGGGCAAAAATGAAAGAAATTGCTTTGGGGTAAAGGAATAGAGTTAGAAGAAGGACACCTGGCATCTAAATCTCCTATCAGTCCCTTGCAGTTAATATATCCTCTTAAGTACAATGCAACAAATACCCATTCACACTAACCAAATTCTTTTACCCTTATCTCATGAAACCATATTGATTTTAGTTGTTCTTTTTCAATAAATATCAATAGAAGTTTTCTTAGCCTAAAACTTCTCTACCACACTCTGAAAAGAAGGCTGTCCTTGTATAACCTAGTCTATTTTAAAAAAAAAAGGGGGGGTTATCATATTTGTTATTTCCTTTGTTTGGCTCCCAAAGCAACAATTTTATTTTAGGATAAAATGAAGGTATTAATAGTCTCAAAAATATAGGCAATAAAATATCCCAAAACTTAAAACAACCCTAAGGCTTATATAACTTTAAAAGGACATAATCTTGACTAACTTGAAACTTGTTCAACAACTTAACATGTGACAAATCTTGAGCCAATCATCAATCCTGAAATTGGAACCCAAATGAAAAACTTCACAACAAAACAAAACAAACCCAACTTGCAATAACTCCTTTAGGAATCATGGAAATGATCAAAGTTAAGAAGTTAAGAATTTAAGATTAGAACTGTACCTCACCAAAAAATGCAATGCACCCTTAAGTATATGAACGATAGGTATCTTTTTCAAATATCCTTTTCTTTTCACAAATACAGCTAATATCAATTAGTTAATATGTGAAGAATATATGTCAGTGTGGGGAACTCACGGTGTGAAGGGCTCCTTCTCATATGCAGATTAAATAGTACCTTATAAACACTTATTTTTTTTTCATTTTTTCATTTAATATTTTATTTTTCCCAAATTAAATGTAAAACCATTTTTAACATCAATTTTTTAAACATCTTTGAGTTCCAAAGTCTTTCCCTCCCTCTTTTCCCTCCTCCATTTATTGAGAAGGCAAGCAATTTGATGTAGGTTATACATGTACAGTTACGAAAAAGCATATTTCCATGTTAGTCATGTTGTGAAAGAAAACACAGACAAAAAGCAAGTAAATAAAGAAAGTAAAGAAGAAGTATGCTTTGATCTGCATTCATACTACATCAATTCTTTCTCTGGAGATAGATAGCATTTTTCATCATAAGTCCTTCAGAATTCTTGGATCATTGTATTTCTGAGAACAGCTATGTCATTTAAAGTTGACTGTCATACAACATTTTTGTTACTATATACAATGTCATCCTGGTTTTGCTCATTTCACTTTGCATCAGTTCACGTAAGTCTTCCCAGGTTTTTCTGGGAGCATCCAGCTTGTCATTTCTTTTTTTTTTTTAAGTTTGTCATTTCTTATAGCAAGATAGTATTCCATCACAAGTATATATAATAACTTGTTGAGCCATTCTCCAATTGAAGGACATTTTCCTTCTTCAATTTCTAATGCTTTACCACCACTAAAAGAGATGCTTTAAATATTTTTGTACATATAGGCCCTTTTTAATTTTGTAGCAGACCTTTCCTGCCACTGTTATAAGTTGTCTTGGGCTAGAAAATTATTTCACCTTATCCTTTAGTGGATCCTGTTACTCCAGAATTTGTTTTGAGACATTACTTAAAAATTTTTTTGAAGGGATTTTGGGGTGAGCTCATGTGCGTCACTGCCATTTCTCCACCTTCTTACCTTCTGAAGATTTAGAAATCTAATCTTAAGAAATGAGATGGGGAAAGTAGCAGAAAAGTTTTGTGATTAATTATTATAAGTGAAGAACAATAATATTGATTTATTTGAAGATTAACTCATGACTGTAATGATCTACAAAATTTGATAATCATAGATCCTCTATTACTTAGTTGATGGACATCTACAGTAACTGTGTTTTAAAAATGCATTACTGTATAGCCAACACTATTACAAGTATCCCTCTATTTTTAAGCAGGTTGGGCCTTAGATAATAGAAATATAATCTGTCCCCAGGACCATAATCAAAGCCTCTTCATCTTGGAAGGACCTCCAAGATATATATACACATATGCATGCATATATACACATATACATATACACATATGTATGCCTATATATACATAAATGTACCTATGTATATATGCACCTATATATCTATATCTATATCTATAGATACATCTATCCATTCCTTCCTTTCTATTTGTATTCTCATTGACATGATACTAATTTAAGCTTTTTTGCCTGGTATCAAAGACGTAGTTTCCATATTGTTCAAACTACTTGATTATTCTCTTTCTTTTCTAATCCATTTGAAAAATTAATGTCAGAACAACCTTTCTAAAATTCCATTTTTGTTATGTCATTTTCTTGTTAAAACCTTCAGTATCTCTTCATGATTTACCATAATGAGTCTTACCTCTTTCATTTGATGTTCAAGTCCTTCCAAAATCTGGCCTCCACTTGCTTTGTGAATGGTGCATATGTACTTAGTCAGTTATTCATTTCACCTGCTGCACTATTAATAACAATCCATATCTGATTCATTTTGCAAGCCTATAGAAAAGCCAGCTGTCACTATAATTAATTAATCTGCAAGAGGGCATAGTATATAATTTGCCTACTAGGTCTCGTTATTTCAAGCCATTGGCCAAGAGATTTTGTCTGCACATAAGATCATTGAGCTGGAGTTGGAAGGGACCTCAGAGACTATTTAATCTAATCCTTTCATTTAATAGATGAGGAAACCAAGGCCTTGGGAGGTTAAATGATTTGCCCAGGGTCACCTAGGAAGTAAGCATCAGAGATGATATTTGAAATCAGATCCTATGACTCCAGAATCAGTGCTCTTTCCACTGTCCTACATGTCTTGATTTTCCCAGTGGCTTCAGTATTCTCTTTACTGCCCAAATGATGTAAGCTTATAAGCTCTTAGACACTCCTTCCCATTTAGGCAAGCTCCCTCCCACTAAGAGCATGGATGTATAGTCACTGATCCTAACCAGATCCAGAATTTTAGCTAGGAAAAAGGAAATCTGATATCAAATTAAATATTAAAATTATGGGAGAAATCTTGAATGTTTCAGTGTCTCTAACTGTTTCTATTTGGGAAGTAGCCTGTTCCCGGTGATGCAACAGACTATTGGTTATTTTTTTTTTCATTGAGACACCATGGTTTATTGAAACACAGTAAAGTGAATAATTCCATCAGAATTAGTTGTATAGTAAAATTGGAATCAAAATGCTTTAAAGCTAGTCTTCACCCCAAACCTCCTTCCAAGTTATAGATCGTAACAAAAACAGATGAAAGAGATTGAATATTTTGGAACCAGCCAGGATCAATTCAACAAAGAAATGGAGAAAATGGGCTTATTATCTCCAGACAGCCATCAGTCTGGTATCCTCAGCTCTGGTCCTACATGGCAGTGCTGGTCTATTTCATCACTGCCATATCTTGATCTTGATGAAAACCCTACCACTCCAGTTTTCCAGGATCTGTCCCAACTCATCCCTTGCTGAATTAACCCAAATTGGGGAGGCAGCAGTAACAGCTGAAACATGTGAATAGCAAATGGCCAGGGGAGACACTATTACAAGTTTCTTCTACCTACTTTTCTAACCTTTTTCCTCCTTCCAAACAACCCTTCTATAGAAAATATCCATTCCAGAAACACTGGCTTTCTCACCATTCCCTAAAGATGCCTCAAACATTTCTGTTTCTGAGCTATTTTTCACATGGTTTTCTGTTCTACATCCTCCTCTCTCCCAATATGAATTCTTCCCTTCTTTCAAGATAGATCAAGACCCAGTTCCTTGTTTGCCCGATGCCATGGCAATCTCTTGCTCCCATATCCTTTATTATCCATACCCTTTATTTGATACTTTTTGTCTTTTGCTATGTATCATTTAAAAAAAATGTTAATTTTGTTCTGAACTTAACAAAGAAATAAGTGTTTCCATAACAAATTAGAATAGAAAAAAGATGATTGTGCATGAAACTGTAAATGTATTATGGACAACTTGCTATTCCTTTCAAATATATAATAAAGTTATCATGTAACTTTCTTTTTTTTACTTTTTTCTTCCCTTTCCAACGCCACCATAGAGATAACTACCATTACACACAAATATATATTTATCGTATAATTTTTTCATATATTTATACATCATCTCTCCAAACAGTCTGTATACTCCATAAATACTCCATAAAAGCATGGGCTTTGTCTTATTTCTATGTACCCACTGACCTCTACCAAATACGCTGAAGCAAGTTCAAATAACATACATTGTTGATAAACACAAAACTTATGGGAGAAAATTTTCAAAAGGTATTATAAAAAGAGTGTTGAATTTAGGGAGATATCTATTAAGAAAGAAAAGATAAATCCGTAAACTTAGATGTAACGCAGGAAACTTCTTAAGGTTGTAGCATCATTTACCATGGCATTTAGCTGCATGGGGATGAGCTCATTAAAATAGTAAAGCTTACAGGGAGTATTTAATTTCTGAATATATCGCTCCTCTTTTCTATCCCTCCACATAGAGTCATGTCTTGTAACACAAATTTATAGAGAAAGAGAAAAAAAAAAGCTGTTCAACAAAATTAACCAAAATAGCAGCTATCATTTATTCCATATTTGGTGAAGGGAGAAAGGTACATATAGCTTTTGGGTTGCTGTTGTTCTTTCCATTAATATTTTTGCAGTTATTTAGTTATCACAATATTCCATTATATCCATGTACTATAATTTGTGTAGCCATTTTCCAGTTAATTGGTATCTGCTTATTTACAATTCTTTACTACCACACAGAGTGTCTATAAATATTTTGGTGTATGTGGGACTTTTATTTCTGGCTTTGACAACTTTGGAATTCATGTTAAGAAGTTGAATCTGTGGATCAAATGCTATATGGATATTTTAGTAACTTTTAAAGTGTAATTTGATTGCTTTCTAGAATGGTTGGATGAATTCACAATTCCATCAACAGGGTTTTTGTGTTCTGTATTTCTATGCTGGAGATTCTTTTTAACAAGTAACTGCAGACAAAACCCTAGACAATTTTAAAATGTTCTGTAAGTGGAAGCCATCTTGACCTTTTCCACCCCGAGATGGCTTCTGTTTTTGTTAGGTATGATATGAAATATACCTTACATATGAAATCAGTCTTAGAAGAATCATCTGATCATATGAGATAATATGAATTCCAAAACACAATGTTTTCAAGCTGTTTGTGTACTTCAGTGATCAAAAAGGAAAGAATACCGAATCAGGAAACATATAGAAAATTATAAATGTACACGTCTTTTTCACTCATACAGATCTCTGCTTATTCAAGAAAAAATGCAAAGTGAAATGAATTTTAATTCAATGGTGCTGCCCAACAAGAAGTGAAAACCTGTTTACCTTTACCATCTTTTATGTGGCAGACATAGCTATTAAACACAATCTAAATGAAAACAGGAAGCTGATGTGACCACCAGGGTCAGAGCTCAAAAATTCATTTTTTTTTAAATCCCATCCAAATATCTAAAGAAATATAGTATACTAAAGCATTGCATAACTACAGACAAGCCTTCAAAAACCCTCAGGTTTCTGGAATAGCTGTACAACCTGAAATAGCAAGGACTACCTCTTTGGGAGTAAACTAGCAGTTCCAAAGCACCCAAGAGTGACAGGAAGCAAAGTGAAGGTTACAGCTGTTATACTATGATTGTTTGGTGTATCCTGAGGAAGTAAAGGAATATCTTGATTGGCTGCCAAGAGCTTTCATGGCAAGGTGGTTTGGTACAAATCAAAGAACTTTGGACTCATCATCAGAGAGATCTAGGTTCACATCATACCTTAGTTACTTACCAGCTGTGTAACCCTTACCAATTTACATCACTTAGTTTCAATTGAGAATGTATGACCTACCTCACAGGAATGATATGAGGAAAGTATATTATAAATATTAAAGTAATGTGTACATATAATCTATTTTTTATAAAAGGCCAACGTTTTCAAGCAGTCATGAAATGTTGGAAAGTGATAGTGAACAGAAGAACAATTTCCTCTGTATTTTGTGTGTGCATAGTTATTTACATGTTACCTCTCCTATTAGAATGTGAGCTCCTTAAGTGCCAAGAGAATACTTTTGCCTTGTTCTGTGATCCTAGCACATAGCACAGTGTCTAGCACATAATAAGCTCTTCATGATTGTTCATTTACTGATATAAAAAAATTCCATATGGCACAAAATTTTTTCCATGGTATTTTCAGGTTACAAATATTGTTCACAATATTCACATCTAATCTCTCTAGAAAAGAATTTCCTCCTCTCTAAAATAGGAACATTCATATAGAATCTTACAGCTGGAAGAATCAGAGGACTGCAAAATAGACATTATCTCCAATCCTCATAAACGCTCAAACATTTAAAAAATAAGAATTTTGAGCAAGAGGTGAAATGATTACAGCAGTCTTCATCGTTCAAAATGAAGAACCAAGATAATTCCTAATTCCTCTCTAGCTCACTTGTTATTTATACCTCCACCAGTCCTCGCTCTCTGACAAGCAGACACAGCCTTTGAGGTCCATTCAGAAATTCTTTTCAGTAGCACACCACCCAGCTTCTGCCCTTGTCACTATTCTGGGGCAACGAGCAACAGAAAACTACTCTGCCTTTCTCTGCCTCATCTTGTATAAGAGAGGCAGGAGTTAAAAAATAAATGGGAAGGTTGTGTTGCCTGGGGCAGCAACAATGACAGAGACAAGCTACAGAGGGAACTGGGCCAGGGTGCCATAATGTGTTTGTATTGGGGAGGGGGGTTTCACAAGGTCTGAAGGAAAGGGTCCTAACATCTGACTGAGGATAATTCTTTTTCACCAGAAGTCATTTGGGGCAAAGATTGATGCTACTGAAAAGTAACTGCCTAGTGTAGGAGGAGGCTGAGGCAGCTCTGAGACTGAGTCATCAGTGAAACTGCCATCAAAGAAGGAGTCAGAAAGTGAGTGATAAGAGAATATAGGAGGAGAAAAGAGATTGAAATTATTAAATATCTCAGGAGGAAGAAAACTCAAGCCCAAGTAAAACTTTCAGCACAAGCAAATAAAACAACAGGGAATGAATTAGTAGCAGAAGGGAAAATAGCCTCCAGATCACCAAAATTAGTCCAAAAAATTCTGAATAAATATTAGAAGACTAGGGAAAACTAATTAACACCCAATGAGACAGAAAACTCAGTAAATTATCAAGGAAATAGGGAACCACATAAAGATGTTTCCAAATGATTAAAAAAAAAAGAAAATCAGAATTTATGGCCTGCACAACAGAAATAATAAGAGGGATGGGAACACTTGATTCCAAGGTGGCAAACATGAAAGAGATAATAACTGCAAATACAATGCATACGAAGAATTGAAGGAAAATCTGAAAGAAGCAAAAAGCAATAACATTAAAGGAATATGTGATCTCTATACATGCAAAATGAATTGATCTCAGAAGATAGGATGTGTAGAGATAAATTAAGGATTGTACGTCTCCCAGAAGAATGTGATAATCACCATGATATAAGGTTCTGTGTTTCTCTGCTGGGGATTCTTTTTTGACAAGTAACTGCAGACAAAGCCCTAGAAGATTTC
Organism: Phascolarctos cinereus; assembly: GCF_003287225.1. Taxonomy (NCBI): domain Eukaryota; kingdom Metazoa; phylum Chordata; class Mammalia; order Diprotodontia; family Phascolarctidae; genus Phascolarctos; species Phascolarctos cinereus. Next base: position 99,352,886 of record NW_027556098.1, read on the forward strand.
AAAATATTCTATGAGTGGAAGCCATCTTGACTTTTTCCACCCCGAGACTACTTCTGTTTTTGTTAGGTATGATATGAAATATTCCTTACATACACATAGTAAGAAAAATGCCCTTGAATTTCTGAACACAGAAAACAAAATGCTAATTGAAAAAACCCATAGATTTCCCTCCATGAAACAAACAAAAATGTATGCTTCAAATGCCAAGATACACAGTGTTCAAATTTAACAATGCCAAAATTGAACAACAAATTCTGCAAGTGACCAATAGAAAGACCTTCAATTATGAAGAAAAGGAATTTTGAATACAAGTCTATTTTGCACCTATCAGAAACTGCGGGAGAGAATGAAACAATTTGCTCTGAAGAACAAAGGAGCTCAAGATGTAATTCAAGTTGAAATGCCCTGCAACTCCCATTCATCAATGAAAAAAAAATGACATTTAATAAAAGAATCATTTGAAGCATTCTACAAAGACTAGATGTGATCAGATTATTTGTTTGCCAATATACCAGACAAAATAAGTAAAAGAAAGATAAACAAATACAGCAACCAAGAAAGGCAAAATCAATGTAATTATTTGCCCCATAAAAAAGAGGGAAAAAAACTAGAAGGAGAAAATCCATATGTGGTTAAAATGAGCTATAAATGCTACAACCAAAACAACAAAATAGCAAGAAAGGACCAGTAAGAGAGCTCTTCTAAAATAGACAAGAATGAAAAAGGAACTGATGGTGGAGGAGCAGGCCCAAAACACCATGGATACCATGGCCTCACCCCACCCAGCTTCCTGATGTATCCTTTTTTAAAAAAATTAAATTGTACAATGAGAGAAAAAGTAGAAAGAGAATAAGAGAAGACTATGTTATTTATCTTAATCAAGCCAAAGGTTAATAAGGAAGAGCCATTAACACCTGTAGTCTCAGGAAGAAGAAGGCAAGAACAGTTTTTGGGGGTTTTGAGGATAAATAGCAATCTCCATATTAATATCACTCTCACAGGCATAAGACATATCCACTTTATGTGTACATCAATGCAAATGTATATGCATACATAGATATTATTTAAAGAAAAAACTTTCTTCTCAATATTTCTGTCTTCATTTCACACCTTTAGTGCAAGGTCATTTGAGAATGAACAAGTTCACATTAAGATTAGCAAAACTACCCTGTAGCTGAATAATTGGAGAGACCACCTTGAGAAGCAGGGTTACTTTCTGAGCCTTTTGGCTTCCGTGCTTCTTAGGGCCTACCTCATATTTCTCTTTGTGTCTACAGTACCTTGAACAACATAGGTGATTGATAAAGGTAAGTTAAATTTAATATATTTTTAATATCTTTAGCTCTTACAATTCTAACTCACCGTTTTAACTTATAGATTGTTATGTTATTTGGATGATGAAATATTATAGAAGATATTTTATGAAAATGAAGGCCTTATTTAGAACTTTCAAACTTTTTTTAAAAGTTGAATGATACATTTTCCATGAACACATAAAAATATGTGTAGATTCTTTTATTTCCTGAAAAAATAATCAAACATATTATCAATCTTTTAACATTTTATTGGTATATTTTCTTTTAACATTACATTTATAGGTTACTATCACTATTTAAGAGATCTCTTATAACAAAGTAAAATAGTTAAGTAAAACTAGAATACAGTGAGCTCACCTGAAAGCACATACCACATTTCACATCTGTACCATCCTCTACCTCTCTATTAAAAAAGAAATAACATCTATTTTCTCTCTTATTCCTCACCTCATTAATAAAAAGAAAATAAAAATACTTTTTAAATATACATAGTCAAGAAAAACCATTCTCACAATGGCTATAGTCAAAAATGTATATGTATTATTCTGCAACCTAAATCCATCACCTCTCTATCATGTATAGACTACCTCTGGAATTGTGGGTGGTCATTGTATTGTTCATAGACCTTCCATCGTTCAAAGTTGTTTGTTTTTACAGTGTTGTTGTATTTGCAGAAATAGTTCTGGTTCTTTTCATTTCACCCAACATCAGTTTATGTAAGTCTTTTCAAGAAAGTCTTTCCAAGATTTCCAAGAAATCATCTGTTTCCTTATTTTTTTTTTACAGTACTTCATCACAGTCATATATGCAATTTAATCAGCCAGTCTTCATTTGATAGATAACCCTCGATTTTGCAGGTTTTTTCCACTACAAAAAGAAGTCCCTTAAATATTTTTGTACATATAGGACCTTTTTGTCTTTCTCTAATCTCTTTTGACTATGAGCCTAGCAATGGTATATGTATCAACAAGGTTATCGATTAATAACAGAAATGAGAGATGTGTTCTTTAATTTTAGCAATATGGTACATCGACTTTGGTATTCCACCACAGTGGTGTTGCTTCTCTATCTGGACTATATTTACATTTTAGCAATCATTTTATGTGTTATTTTTTTTTTGGCCTTGCTTTCTTTATGACATCACTTATTACAAGCTTTTCCTTGGTTCTTCATATCTGGAATTTCTTTTTTTTTTTTTTAGATTAAGAATGAGTATTACCAGAACTGTTGACCTAGATTACACTCCCCTCATTTTATTTTAGTTTAGTTTTTAAAACTGGATCTCCTTATCTTGCACTGACTGGAAACAGAGTGGCTACTCACGGGACCCATTGACAAGGACAAGGAGCTCTGCCATGCTCTACTTCCAACCTGGGCATGTTCAACTCCCCCTTTAGGCAGCTGGTAACTTAGGTAACTTCTGCCTGCTCACCATATTAATTCTGAACTTAGCACAGACAGGTTATTGTTCTAGCCAGTGTAATTCAGAACTCAGCATGTGACCCTCTAGGTCCTCAAGTGATGCCTTTTGACTGAATCCAAATTTTACAGACCAAATACTGTTAATAAAAGGATTTGTTTTGTAAAACTTGAACTCAGTCAAAAGGCCATATCCAAGGACCTAAAAGGCCATATGTGGCCTCAAGGCTGCAGGTTCCCTATACCTGTTAGCTAGTACAAGCTTCTCTAGTATCTGGAATTATAGGCCTGGATAACCATATTCAGCTAGTATGAATATAGAACTGAACTATTCATTATCTTAGGTTTTTATTATACATTTACAAGGCTAAACCATTTTCACTTTGATATGCGGGATGTGATCCACATTTTCTTAACATAAGAATAAAACATAAAAAAAAAGAACATAAGAAAACATAAGAAAAAAAACCCTTCCTTTAAAGTCTTATTCTGATAAGAAGTGAAGATGATGCTGGTTTCTTGAAGGTTATGCCAGCAAAGAATAAGCTCTCCTGAACCCTGCCAAGCTGAGAAGGCTTTGAGCATGGATTTGTTAACAGATCATAAGCCTGTTATTCAAGGACCAGCCTACCTGAATTCAGAGAGTATCCTGATTGGAAAACTGGTAAATGCATAAAGATTGGTGTTGTCTATTCCTTTGTTTTGATTATCACAGTAGTTATCACATTAACACCATACTGATGAAAGTATATATCTTTTGAAGAACTGAAGACCGAAAACCTAGTTTTAACCTGACTTAATAGGCACATTGACAGCATCATAGGAGTCACATGTCATTGGTGCCTTAAAAAATAATCTAATCCAACATCCATATTTTACAAATGAAGAAACTGAGATCTAGAAAGGAGAATGACCTATACAAGGTCATTTAGAGAGTGATAAAGCCAAAATCAGCACAAGCATCATCTTCTATGTCCTTTGGGAACGATTAAATGGTCACCAACTAAAGACATTATTGATTGGAAATCTCATCTAGGGACAGAATATATGTTTGGACTGAGACATTTTATTGGTGTATTCTGGTGCTGGCCCATGTCTCTGTGGTTATGCTGCCTATGAAATGGAGAAGCTAAAAGACAGAAAGGTGATTTGTGTTTCATAGCTAGGTGGCTAGACTACCAATTGCTTTTGGAAACTAAGACTTTGAATGCAAGCATGGTGTATTAGATTAATAGCTTTTGCTTTGACCAGCAAGAACAGGTTGGTAAGGGAAAAAAGCACAGTGCCCCCTTTTCCCTATAGCCTAGTTCTTTGTTTCCTATACAGTAGTGAGGATTAGTTTCAATAGGGCTGTGCAGAATGAATTCAGCCCTGGAGATCTTATCACTTGTATCATTCTTCTGAAGGGTGGCTCAGTTTAATAAGGATGGTATTAACACTGTTTTCTTTGTTTAGGACTTTTATATGGATTAGCAATCCTGGGCCATTTCTTAGTTTTCTTTCTTTAGTAGGATGACAGGGCGATTAGTGGTAAAAGTCAGTAATGGTGGAAGTAGGTGGAGGCATCAGTTTTGATAAATATCAGATATGTGGGACTTGCAGGAAGACACTATGTCTGAAGTCCTTTGTTCTGGAAATCTCAGGAGACTGGAATTTGTCCGGGTGTTCAAGGCATAATTGGTTGTTATATGATTATAAACAAGAAAAGGCCCCTTTTCTCTGTACTTTGTTGCTAAATTGTCTGTCTGAAGTTACACACACACACATACACACTCAAAGTTTATAAGCACAAAAGATATGCTATTAGTCTACTGCTTTTCCTTCTTTTTGCTTCAAATGACCTCCACCCCCATAAACTCTAGTTCTTTTTAGTAATGAGCTTCTTCAAATCCCCAAATTTAACTTCCTTGGAAAGAATGATTTGCTTATTAATACACATTAGAATGTGACCACACTAAAATGTTCCAAGGTGAGAAATGAAGCTGGCATTAGCAAATCATGGGATCACACACTGATAGCTAGAAGACACCTTTGAGATCATCCAAGCCCAATTCCCCATTTTGCAGATGAGGCATGAGACCCACAGGAGTGAACTGAGTCAAGTTTATCATGCAGGTAGTAAGTAGTAAAGTCAGGACTTGGGTGAGGACTCCAACTCCAGATGCAATGGTTTTCCATTGAATTATAACATCACTCACAGAGAACAAGATAGGGAACACTAATGGGGCAGATGAGACACTAAACAGTAAATTGGTGTCATGGGGATAGTCCAGTTTTAAAACAACAACAACAACAATAACAACAACATCCCTTGAACTCACCTAAAGTACTGTGTGTGTCTCTGTGCTACTCAAAGTCAACAGTATCCCAACCCCAAGATATGGGGTTTAACCCTTTAATCCTTAAAAAAGGTATAGTAAAAATAATACATTTTCTCCTTCCCACCCCATTGGTTCACAGAATTAATCCCCTTAATAAAAACATTTGTTCTGTAAAACTTGGACTCAGTCAAAAACCTGCACCTAACGACTTAGAAGGCCACATGTAGCCTCAAGGCCACATGTTCCCTATACCTGTTAGCTAGCTCAAGCTTCTCTGGTATCTGGGATTATGGTCAGTGAAGTTCAAGGGCGTAGCTTAAGATTTCTTGTTGTTAAGTCATTTTTTAATCATATCTTATTCTTGATGACCCCATTTGGAGTTTTCTTGGTTAAGATATTGGAGTGGTTGGTCATTTCCTTCTCCAGCTCATTTTATAGATGAGGAAATTGAAACAACCAGGGTTAAGTGACTTGCCCAGGGTCATGTAGCTAGTAAGTGTCTGAGGCCACATTTGAACTTGGAAAAATGAGTCTTCGTGACTCCAGGTCTGGTACTCTATCCACTGCACCACCAACTAGATCTCTAGTTAAGTAGAAAAATGGTGTGTAATTTACATCTGATTAGATGGAATTTTGGTCATGGAATAACTTCTTTTTGTGGTGTATGTACAATCAGACCAGTGATATCTTGAAAATATATAAATGGAGAAGGAAGTGGTTCAATCATGAAGGGAAGTAGGATCAAGGGAAAACAAGGGAGCCCAAGAATTGTGCTGGTTCTACAAAATGCTAAAAGACTAATGATGATAATAATTATAGTTATTAGTAATATTAATCAGTAATATTACTAGTATTACTAATATACTGGTAATATTGCTAGTATTGCTAACATTAATAGTTAGTAATTAGTAATTACTAATTAGTAATATTAATAATAGCTTGCATTTTTGTAGCACCTTAAAGTTCATAAAGCAAGTCATAAAGCAAAGTTTATAAAGAAGTCATGGGAAAAGATGGCATGGATATGTTACTTGCTGAGCTGACAGAAGGAGGGTTCGTTTAGGTGAGATGACAGATCTGTTGAGGTATTGACAGAGGGAAAGATCCTACTCAACATACAGATGACATTGGCAGTACCAGACAGGGCATTGTCTTGATTGGTGAATTTTGACTATAACATGGAGGGGAGGCCAAAGATCTCTATATTTTGTTGCTGTTGTCGTTGTTCAGGATTCTCCATGACCCCATTCATTTTGTTTTGTTTTTTGCAAAGATATTAGAGTGGTTTGCTATTTCCGTCACCAGCTCATTGTACAGATAAGGAAAATAAGACAGACAGGGTTAAGTTACTTGCCTAGTGTCACTTAACTAGTAAGTATCTGGTGCCAGTTTTGAACTCAGAAAGATGAATCTTCCTAAACCCAGGCCCGGTGTTCTATCTACTGAGCCACCTAGCTGCCCAATAGATTGGATTTGAACCCAGGTCCTATATTGCCTTTGTATTTTAGGGCATTTTAAATTAAGGAGATGGTCTTTGGTCATGACTAATAAAGAAGGAACATATTAGTCTACCTTTACTTTTCTTATTGATTTATACCTTCTCATTGCTCATGTGGCCCCATCCAGTAAGGTTCCTATATGAACCATAGGATAATAAGGTAAAAGGTACAATTCAGATGCGTTTTCTTTGTACTTCTAAAGTGAATTTGGATTACTGTGCCAATTTCTGAGAAGTATTTTTGGACAACATTCTGTTATGTGACAATTTCTAGGGCTTTTGTTAGAAATAACTGTAAATTAAAATAATTTACAGGGGTAGAGGGATAGTTTATGAAATGTTTAGGAGAAATACTAGCATTTTCTCTCCTGTCTTAAGGGAAAACTATACAATGCAAGTAATTGAAACCTTTCAGGATTATGTTTCTGCAGTCCTAGTCTACCTTTTAATACATTTAGGACTCCATCACAATTTCATAGGCAGATCAATGTGATTTTAATAGGAAGAATGAATAAATATCTTTGAGGAATGGGACAATTATAAATAGTAAAATGGTCAGCTTTAGAGTGAGAAGATGCTGCATGAGTTAAAGCATTTCAGCCACATTTACTTCTCATTAGAGCTCAGAAATAGGCAGAAAGTGCTAGTTTGCACAATTCAAGAGAATGTGGACTTTTCCAGGCTCTTTACCCCCAAGACACATTACTTTAGTTAGTTATGGAAAGTGAACTTTTATGATCCTAAATTCAGATATCATCCTTTTAAAATGGACTTCTTACTAATCTTACATTTTTCCATGTGACTCGGTGGTATTTAACCTTTCCTTAACTACCAAACATGTACTCTGTCAGCTAGTAATGGGCCATGGGTGAATTCACTACTTATAATGATACAATTCTCTTTCTTGTTCTTACAAGCTTCTCTCTGACAGTGTAAGAGACATGAGAATGATCCTCCACACTGGTATACAAGAGATTTCTGGGTTGATACTGATTCATTCTTTCAGTCAACAAACAATAATGCATAACTACTAAAGTGATTTAGTTCTATGAAGGGGAAGCAATAACTTTTCTTTCTTACGTACTCAGTCTTTGCAGAGTGGATGTGGTATAGTGAAAAGAGTAATGGAGTTGGAGTTTGAATCCCAACCATGCTAAATCAATTAACTTCTTTGGGTTTTAATATCTTTAACTCTAAAATGAGGTGGTGGCAGTTATTGTTGTAGTTTACCTATGTTTGATTCTTCATGACCCCATTTGGGTTTTCTTGGCAAAGATACTGGAGTAGTTTGACATTTCTTTCTCCAGCTTATTTTACAGATGAGGAAACCAAGGTAAACAGGGTTAAGTGGCTTGCCCAGGATCACATATCTAGTAAGTATCTGAAAACAGATTTTAACTCAGGTTTTTATGACTGTAGGCCCGGTGCTTTATCCACTGTGCAACCTAGCTATAAATGTAAAATGAGTAGATTAGACTAATCAGTGCTGGGGAACCTATGTGGCATTCTAGGTCCTCAAGTGTGGCCCTTTGACTGAATCCAAACTTCACAAAACAAATCCCAAGTTTGGATTTAGTGAAAGGGCTGCACTTGAGGACCTAGAAGGTCACATGTGGCCTTGAGGCCACAGTTCCCCACGCCTTGACCAAATTATCTCTGCAATCCTTTACAATTCTAAATCCTGTGATTTTAAGGCACAAGTTGAAGAGAAATGGAGTGAGGAATCTTTAGACTACAAACTCTTCAGTGAGCACTGGTTTTTCTATGTTCCATAAGTGCCTGGAATTCCATAATTTAAAGTACCTTAGAAGCCATCTGATCCAAGTCATGTCCAAGTCTTCCCTATGCAAGTATTCTTTTGTTTTCCACTTAAACATTTCTAGTGATAAGAATGAGGATGATAGGATTAAAAAATATTTTAAATTGGAAGGTACCTCAGAGGTAATTGAGTCCAAATCCTTCATTTTAGACATGAAGAAACAGACTCAGAGAAGCTAAGTGACTTGCCTTGATTCTGTCAGTTAGCAAGTGTCTAAAACAGGATTCAAATCCAGGTCTCCCTCGAAGTCTTGTGCTCTATCCACTACTCACTACTTCCTTGGACAGCCCACTTAATTTTTGGAGAACTCAAATCATTAGGAAATATTTTCTTTAAGTTGAGCTGAAATCGCCTTTTGATAACTTTCATTTATGTTTTTCTAGTTCTTTCCTCTGAAGTCAAGTCCATCAAAGTCAATCCACTTTTGATGTCAGACAGTCATTCAAAAACATGAAGATAGCTTTCATGTCCTTCTTTTCTTTAGGATTAGTACCCAGTACTGGCTCACCCTCAAATGATGCTTGCATTACATGGTTTGTGGTCTCTTTGTCATCATTTTCCTACCAACACTAACCTTGACCATATTGAACCTTCTACCTGAGTACTCATTGAATCATGGATGATAAACACAGGGAAGCTTCTAAGATTTTCTCCCCAAGCAAACATCACTGGCAACTTGTTCCTAATATCCATAGTATACTTTCCCCCAGGCATATCACCACACTATAACCTACTAGATGAATCAGCAGTATTTCAGCTAGAAGGGAAAAAGCAATTTTACTGTTCTCTACAGTGACAGCTTTATGGGCTTCTTAGAATCTGATGAGCAGTGGGCTTTCCTTTTTTTCTTTCTCATCTTTGTATGTCAACATTTTTGAGCTTAGCATTGAAAAATGTCCCTCATGCATTGTCACATTCAGCGACTTTGCTTACCTCCCTGTTGAATTGCAAGCATGTTAGTCATACTTCTCAATGTTACCCTGACCTGCTAATAACAAAATAATATCAAATTCCTTTTTTGTGGAAATATACATGATATAAGTGGGATTCAGTATAGCTGAGGTTGTTAAAAATCAATCAATGTTGTCAAACACTCACATTTACCGGGAGAAAGGGATGACTAAATAGGCATAATCTTCAAAAGTGTTGGATTAATTATATTTAGGAACAGAATTACATAGTAGATAGAGTACTGGGCCTGGAGTCAGGAAGACCTGAATTCAAGTCCTGCCTAGACATTTACTAGCTGTGTGACCCTGGGCAAGTCACTTAGCATTTGTTTGCCTTAGAATCTTAATCTAAAAAATGATGTAATAATAGCATACACTCCCAGGTTTGTTGTGAGGATCAAATGAAATAATATTTGGAAAGTATTTTACAAATATTTAAAATATTATATAACTGCTGGCTGCTACTATTGTTTATTATTATTATTATTATTATTTATATAGTGGATAGAGTGCTATATTTAGAGGCAAGAAGATCTGGGTTCCAATTCTACTTCAAAAGCTAGTTGTATGGACTTAGGCAAATAATGTCACCTTGCTGATCCTCAGTTTTCTTATCTATGAAATGAAGATGATAATACCTCAAATACCTACCTCCCAGTTTGTTGATGAACAAAAGAAAATTCAGAAGAAATCACAGATAAGCAGGAAAATTTTGAAAGAAAATATGGAATTATCATATACTATATATTTTTTTCTTTTTAAGCAGGGAGTATGAAATGGAGGTTTGTATTTTCATGCAGGTCATGATAAGACTCCTTTTCTAAAACATTCCACTCTGGGGGAGTCCCTCAGAGAGAGTTACTGTAAGACTTGATAAAGATAATATGCTTTCAAACTTAATGTGGGGCAGCTAGGTGGCGCAGAAGATAGAGCACCAGCCCTGGAGTTGGGATGACTTGAGTTCAAATTCAACCTCAAACACGTAATAGCTGTGTGACCGTGGGTAAGTCACTTAACCCTGTTTGCCTCCAAAGGGGGGAAATGTTCTCTAGAAATGTTAGTTATCATTATTATTGGCATTATCTCACATTTCTATAGAGCTTTAAGGATTGCAGAAAGTTCTGTGTACATTGTCGCATTTGTATCTTGGGTGATCATGAAGGTCTTTCCCAGCTCTAAAATTCCATGATTTAGATTGTATAAATTTCAAATCAGTTCATTTGGTATTTATTGAATTCCTTCTAGGTAGAAGACACAATCCCAAGTCCTAATGGATTTAGAAGCAGTGGTTAGAAGTAGCGTGGTTTAGCAGGTGGAACATTGGACATGGCATCATGAAGAATTGTGTTCAATCATTTCTTGGACACTTACTTGCTCTATGACCTTGTCAAGTCACTTAAAACTTCTAGGTCTCAGTTTCCTCATCTTTAAAATGAAGGACTTGGATTTGGTGACCTTTATAGTCATTTCTAGCTCTGTATCTTTGATCCTATGATCTGATACAAATGTTGATGAAAACATAAAAGCATTTTCCAAAGTCCTTACTCACAAGGACAATGTGATCTGGGAGACAGGGCATGAGAAAAAAAAAATAGACAATTGTAATCAAGTGCCCAAATATGTGGTCTAGATTTATTTTTACATTAACTCAAGAATCTACTTTAATGTGGGTCAGTGGTTAGTGAAGGCTTTATGAAGAAGTGAGATTTGAACTAGGTCTTAAAAATGGAAAGGTTTGAATATCAAATAATTCATAACATTTATTGTGTCTACTATTTACATATGCACTGGGAATATAAAGACAAAAAATAGACAGCCCTATGTTCAAAGAGCTAAATTCTACTGGGGCAATATAATATCTTTGCATACACACACACACATACATAGTATAGAGGAATAGTCTTGGACTTTTTATTTTATTGGTGAAAGAAATTCACACATGACAAAAATCCCTCTATAAATGCAGATCAGCACCTTTTCCATAACTTATTAATTTAGAGAGAGAATTGTCTGCAGTACCAAGGTACCAAGAGGTTAGATGTATTTGTCATGTAGCTAGTCTGTCCGAGTAAGTACTTGAACTCAGGTCTTCCTGACACTACACTTGGCCTACTATGCTAATGTTAACTCTAAAATACAGGAGATAACACACACATACATACCCATATATACATACACATATGTATTTATGTATTCATGTATCTGTATGTGCCTATATATGTATACATGCATACACACATACATATATATATGTACATATATATATGTATGTGTGTGTGTATATATATATGTGTGTGTGTATGTGTATATATATATATATATATATATATATGGTATATAGGTTCTAGGTTCTAAGCTCCTTTCCCAACTTAAATTAGGATTGATGGACCAGATACCCTCAGGCTTCTAAGAGTAACTCTGAGGATTTGGGGGTGGGGAGTGTTCTTTCTCTAGTACTACTGTTTACTACTTTTAATACAGTGTCATTTCATCAGTTGGTATCTCCCCAATATCAGTCAATTAGTTGATATATCTTTAATGTCATTTAACACCAATTTCCTTTTACAAAGGCATATTTATTAAGAAAGTATAGCAAAGACAGGATTACATACCTCCCTCATAACCCGCACTATGTCACTATCTCCTCTCTATATACCATCTTTGTTCCTGGAAGATTGGATTCTAACTTAAAATGGCACTTGTACCACCAAATTTGCTTCAATCCAATGGATGAATCTCAGCTTCTAGGATGATTTATTGCTAGGCTAAGTAAAATCTGTCACTTCACAGATCTGGGTCCTCACCTGAATTCAGCTACTGAGGCTAGTGGTGGTAAACTTCTGAAGTTTACAAAGTAGTAACTTGGTCTGTTGCATCTCTAACACATATCCACCTAAGATTTAGCAAAAGGGGTGGAGTGGAATAAGCATTTATATAGCACCTACTATGTGCCAGGCACTGTGTTAGGTGCTTTCACTAACATAATCCTTTTTGATTCGCACAACAACCCTGTACAGTAGGTGCTGTTACAGTCCCCATTTTACAGTTGAAGAAACTGAGGCAAACAGGTTAAGTTACTTGCCCAGGGTCAACAGCTAGTAGAGTAAGCATTTGAATTCAGGTCCTCCTGACTCCAGGGCCAGTGCTCTATCCACTGTGCCACCTAGCTGCTTCCAATACAGCAGAGGTAGGGGGCAGCTAGGTGGCTCAATGGATACAGCACTGGCCCTGGAGTCAGGAGGACCTGAGCCCCCCCCCAAAAAAAAATACAGCGGAGGTAGAAACATAGACAGCATCTGAGGAAATGAGGAGAGAGAGAATTCTGTGCATGGAAGATAGCATACGAAAGGCAAAGCAGTAGGATATGGAATCGCAAAGACATTAGGAATGTCAAGATGGCCAGTTTGGTTAGAGTGTAAAGTCTATGAAGTCAAGATTATTTAATCAGCTCATAAAACTAGATTAGATTCAGGATGAAAAGGGTTTAAAAGTAAGAAAGCAGTTGTATTTTATCCTAAAGGCAATGAGAAGTCTCTTAAGGTCTTTGACTAAGAGGTTATGGGGAATGTGGGTGAGGTGTTACAGGTTGGGGGAACAGCATGAACAAAAGTGGGGCAGTAGGAATGCACATGGTGGATTAAATGGTCTGTTTAACTACATTAATAAGCTCATGTTAGGTGGTCATGACCAACAAAGCTGAGTGGATAGTGGGGCCACATTTATTTCTATTCATCTATAGGTATAAACAATATGATAATATTTGGAATAGGTATTACAGTCTGAAGAGAGCCTTATAAGTCACGTCATGCAATTGACCATCTTCTCTTGTCCATGTGATATATTCTTGCCCTTTTCAGCCTGTCAGCCAGACAAATATACCGCCAGCTTGATATTCAATCCCTATTTCATCTGCAGTCTTACAGCCTCAAGGAGATAATGTCATTTTGCCGTAAGGACAGTCATGCTCAAACTACTGCTTCCTTCGATTGAACTTTGAATGCGGAGTTTACTGGTATCAGGAGCTTAGATCAAAATCCAAACAGGAAGCTGAGAAGGCATCCCCATAAACAAATCTGTGCAAAAGAAGACATCTTCTGTGGGTCTGTGCTTCACAAATCTTCCCAAAGGAAAGACGTGCTTAGAAGCCGAATCTTCACCTTGCCAGGAGTGACTGAAGTTTGCTAAGCAAGAGACTTCAGAGCCAGGTCAATAGAGACATAATGTAAGCTTATTGTTAGTCTGACACACTTCTTTATTCTATACTTGTAGCTAAGGAGTGTGGGAAGCAGCTTTAAAATTCTATTCTACAAGTGAAGATGGAAAGAGAAAAATTATATCTACCAATATATGTCTGAATAAAAGGCATAACTATTGGTCAAAGAAAGGGACAGATCCATATTAACTTCAGTCAACTATGCCCATAGAATCATGTGTGCCCCCACCCCCCCACTGTAGTATCTTCCTTCTGAGATCACGTGCCATTTACACTATATGCGCCTACGTACATTTGTGTATATACATGCATACATATATGTGTATATATGTATGTATATGTATATATCTATACATGCATACATACATACATTCATGCATGTTATATGTGGACTTTGTGTGTTGCTTGCCTCTTTAGAATGTTAGCTGCCTTTCTTTGAATCAGAGCATGGCACCATCATTACCAAATAGTTACTGCTTATTTGACTCTTGTTGGTGACTGAATAAGTAAATGATCATTATAAAAAGAACAAATTCCATCGCGCAGTTGTTAAATAATAAAAAGAAACCTTAGGCATAGTGTGTTGAGGTGGATAAGGGACTGGTGAGAAGACAAATTTCAGTCCTATCTCAGATTCATACTGGTTGTGAGATGACTGCAAAACATGTAATCTCTCAGTGTTTCAGCAAACTCTCTAAGAATGTAAGTTGCAGAATAGTTGTTGATCTGCTTGCTTAGAACGATTTTCATCACCAGTTCTCCAAGTCAATGAAATTACAAATCAGGGCCAAGGAAACCCCAGTAATAAATAAAACAACAAAGAACCCTGTAGCTAAATTCCAATTTGCTCATTCAATATTTAATAAGATACTATATTGTGCTCTTTATATGCATATTCATCCATAAGAATTTAAGTTCCTTGAGGGCATGAGTTGTTTCTTTTTTGTATTAGTATCCTCAGCACCCAGCCCAGTGCCTAGCACATTTTGGTTGGGACCTATGATTTCTTCAGGGCAGGAATTTCTCAGTGAGTAAACTCCCCAAAGCAAATAGGCAAGTGTTCTACAACTTATACTCTTATTAAATGTGATATGTGCATTTATCGAGTTTCTTGGGACAGCGTGTAATTAAGTGACCTCATTCATGGTCACCCAGGCAGTATGTATGAAAAATGAGACTTGAATTCAGGCTTTCTGTATCCAAAGTCAGCCTCCTATCCAATATGTTCTACTACTTCCCCTTAAATTTAATTATTAGATGAAGGTCTTGTTCTAGGTACTTAGAAAGATGCAAAGGCAAATAAGGGACAGTCTTTACCCTTATGTAGTTTTTAATCTAGTACAGAGGAGAAGATAAATAGGCACCATATTTCTGATTTACAGATTCTCTATAACAAATGGACAAATTAGGGAAAAAAGTGCTATGTGACCAGTAGGGAAACAGAGACAGTATTATACACATATCAATCATCTCTACCTCTTCTAGCTTCTGGACTTTACACATGCTTGGTTTTGTGTATTTCTTTGTAGGGACTCCTTAGGACTGATTGTGAGGTTGATACAGAGATTCCTTTCCCTTTATTAATGAAATAATTGTCAGTGTCACAGTATAAACAGATGAAGGGAGAGGAAGGATGAATTTGAATTTCTTCTTACCTGTTTTTTTTCTTTTGTCCCTTCATCAAATAACAGTTGTCATCTGACTCTTTTCCACCCACTATCGAAATGAAGACTAGGAAAACTCACTTGCCCCATTGTCAAAATCATGGAATGCCAGAAGGCACATTTCATTGATATGTCCTAGAGAAAAAGAAAAGAAATCTCTTGACTGTTGTACAGAAGAAAACATAAAAAAATAGGGACTCTGGAGACAGAGGATCTGGGGTTCAAATTCTAACTCTGATGTTGACTATTTGTGACACCTTGAACATGTCTCTTAATCTCCCTGGACCTTCTCAAATTCCTCCTTTTAAAAATAAGAGGGTTTAACTAAAATCAGGATTTTTTAATACTAAAAGGACCAGGTGTGCCAACTGACCCAAAAATTTACTTGGTCTTTTAAGATATTTATAAATTCCTTCTTTAACACGGGGCCTGTGAACACATACAGATACACACATATGCATACATACATGCACGTGCCTGTATATATGTATTATATCTCCATATAATTGTCTATCTATGTGATCCTATGTGTTTTATTTAATGCATCTAACAAAATCACTGTGAGAAGTGGTCCATATACATCACCACACTGTAAAGGGTTCCATGACCCCACATAGATTAAGAATCACAGGATAAAATGGACCTCTGAGGTCCTTTCTGATTTTAGATTGTTAGCTTACATTTGTGTAGAACTTCTAATTTTTAAAAAGCCATCAACAATTTTTAGTTTGTGTTATCCTCACAACATGGTTGTGTATAAGGTAAAGTAGATAGTATTTTTACCTATTCAAAGGGGAGAAAACAGTCCCAGGGAAATGTTTAATAATCTGAAGCTACTGAGCTATTGAGCTTTGTTATTGAGGCTAGGACTTGGGTTTCCTCATTCCCAGCCCAGCCCATTCTACTGCAGCATGTTAGGTCCTAATGATACTTTATTAAAAGAAAATCCAACACTAGTGTTAAAAATATACTAATGGTATTTTAGGTGTCTAAGATTAGTAGAGTTGTGCTTGTTAAATCTGCAGCATGAGAGAAAAACCTTGGCAATGCCTCTACTCACTTTTTAGCCTAACTTAGAAGATAGATATCCCCTCCATAAAAGTGCCCGTTACTTATATTGCTACTCTTCTAAATGCCTTTGAGATGTGAGATTCTTCTGGGCCAAATGTCTTTTTCTTTAAAAAAAAAATACTTGGATTTTATTGATTTTCAACAGCTTCCCATAAGCTAGCACACCTTGGGGACCTTGACTTTAAGCAAAGGGATGAATTAGGACAGAAGTCTAGTTAAATGGACTGTCTTTTATTATTATAGTTGACAGAGAACCCAGTCTGATAAGTGATTGAGCATTTGGCAAGTACAATGAAATAAGTGGTGGTGGCCTTACTAGGATTCTGAATAATTTGACACAGATAATATTATTCTGGCATTGTCAGAGGCTGAAAATTGACCCTTTAAGCTAACTACAGTAATGGCCCAAATACCCAGTGTTCAAATTTCCAACTATTCCTTTTCATTGAGAACCAATTCTGAACCTGGAAGTAAATCAAAAAGACTTCAGAAATGAAGATATAGTTGTCGTGAAGACCATGCATATGTATGTATCTATGTATATATGTAAGCACCTATATGCACATATATATGTATGCATATGTATATGTGTATATATATACATAGATACGTATATGAATATATGTGTATGTATACACACACACATATATAGATATAGATATAGATGTATAGCTATTTCTATCTATCTATATGAATGATACAGCTTCAGATCCTCAAGGCAAAACCTAACAACTTAGAATTGTGTGTAAAATAAGGTTACTGATTCAACAGTTTCGATTACCCTGTTCTTGTTCTTTTTTTTTCCCCAGCAGTGTTCAATTCTTCCCAGATTATTAGGAGCACTAATTGGTCACCTGCAGTGGGGATCAGCTTTTCCCATTACTGCTCTCCCTTCAAGATTCCTCTTAAAGATGCAATTACTTTAAAATCATGTCAACTGTCAGACTGGGTCTCTTCCTTATCTTTCAAAGAAAATTTGCATTTTTCAAGCCCCAAATCATAATCCTTAACCAAACAAATATTTCAAGGTCCTTCTTTGCCCCTTTCCTTTCTGCTAACTCTACTTAGTTTCATTTTATACCTTACAGGGAACATTGGGTCTTCCTCAAGGAGCAGGGACAATGAACTTCTCTGGAACTGGAAGAGGTCAAGCTAGGAGAAATAGGTTTCCTTTGTGCTTCAGACCTCAGTGGATATCCAATAAGCTCAGTTTGAGAAGTTAACTAAAGTCTGATTTCTAACTACCATTCTAGACTCATTTGTGGTTGTTCACCTATATAGAATATTTTTTAATTGGGGTAGTGGTTGATTGGGAGCATTCTGATCAACTGAGTATCCTAGTCCGTTTGATGAACTTACAAACTTTCAAACTTCAGTGACCCATTTTCAGTTGAAAGGAATTCAGACTTTAAGTGGTTGAGTTTGCATATCACCTAGTTTGGGCCAAATGTCTGTTTCCAAAGAAACTGCTTGGATTTGTATTGATTTTCAGCAGCTCCCCATATGCTAGTACATCTTGGGGATCTTGATTTCAAGAAAAAGGATGAATTAGGAGAGAAGTCTACTTAAATGGACTGTCTTTTGCTATTATAGTTGATGGAGGACCCAGACTGGTCAGGAAAAACAACTGAGGTTTTATTGAGACAAGGGACTCACTCTTAAATATGGAACATTTGGGTGTCTTTTTTCTGCTCATTCATTAACATGGGCAAATAAGAGAGAATAAGAACGTAAAAGCAGAGGAACTGACTGGCTGACAAAGTCAAGATATTTTCCTTCAAATGGCAGAGGAGAAACTCAGCTCTTGAGGGGTGTTTTCTCTTCTTGAGGATTCTCTTAGATTTCTTGCAGGAATCACCAACCATAGATTAAATGATTGCAATAGAAACAAATGTAATGCATTATATAAAGATTTTTTCTGAAATCATTGAAAGAAAAAAAAGACTTAATGGTAAAATGTCTCTCATCTGGGGAAATCACCTATGTAAATTAATTCAACATAAGGGAATTCATCAACATGACTGAATAAACAAGGCAGTACCACATGTTGGAGGCCCTGTAAAATATGCATGTTTATATTTTTATGTGTACAGCTATATGCACAAATGATTGTGTGAAACCCATTAATTTAATAACCAATAATTCAAAGAAATTCCCAGGATTTACCTTATGGTGATTGCGTTTTCTTTGATGATCCTAGTTCAATGTTATGTTCTTTGGGTTCCATTTTGAATAGGAGGCCAATAAATCCACCCTCATCTCATTTCTGATTCTTCAAGGAAATTAAAATATTGCAAGATATAATTATTAAATAATATTTTTTATTTATTGAAATTATTATGTTTGTGCCCAAACCTTGAAAAACAAAAGGCAAAATGGTGAGACCAAGCAATGTGTATTAAATTCCATTAGGGCATACAATTAATTTTTCAAGGTCACATTAAATTAAGAAAATAAAGAGCCGGAGAGTTTCTGTGACAAATTTTTTCCCTCCATTTATGAAGATTCTAAAGTGTACTCTTAAAGTCCTTTGCAACATTTCTGCTCACACGTTATATTTGTGATAAAGGAATATAGTTTTATATTCATAGAGTACAGATCTCCATGATCGTAACTGACATTTATGTAACACTTTAAAGTATGCAGAGTATTTTCCCTCTATTATTATATGTGAGGCTGACAACAGCCTTTTAAGGTAGGTACGAGAAGTATACTTATTCTCCATTCTACAGATGAGGAAACTGAGAATTAGAGATATTGTGACTTGCCCATAGATTCAAAGAATAAGTGTCAGAGGTTGAATTTATCCCCAGGTCTTCCTGACTCCAAGTCCAATACTTTCCTTATTGGGTATGGCACACTTTCTATCAAATAATCATAATTTTATTGATTTTTCTAAGCAACAAAATTGTTGTGCTGATTTCCTTAGTGCTTGATCCTCGAAATCTGTTAGTCTACTTTAAACCCTTTTTTTTTTACTAAGAATGGTTAACAATTTTCTGATAAAGAAACAGTTATCATATAGGCCATAAATACATGATTGATTTTCCATGAATTAACAATAACATATAATATGACAGGGGACTTCTGAGTCATTTGAGCAACAAGATGGAAGACTAGACATTTTCTTTGATCCCCAAAACTCTCTTATACTTCTCCAAAACAGAAATTTTGTGCCAAACATAAAGGAATTTTAGCTGTTTCCATGGTCCGGAATACCTAGAGTCCAAAAAAAGTTATCCCCCCCAAAAAAAAGCCCCAAGGAACTGGTACTCACTGACGTTCAGTTCACTCAGCACCCTTCCTCATGGTATTGGCAGTGAGGCTGCATTAGAAGACCCAAGGATACAACACAGGCTTACATCAAAGCTATCCTTTCACCCTGTTCCCTTCTCCCTTTTTCCAGTGGCATACAGACCCCAGCTTCAGGCTGTGGAAGTTTTCTAAGTCCTCAACAAGGAGCTTGCTCATAGCCCTTCAGAAGCAAAAGCTGTCCAGGGGCTGAAAAATGGACCAGTGCTACAAGTTCTTGAATTGTTAGTGTTAGGGGTAAAAAGGCCCTGAACTCCCAATGATGGACGAGATAATTAAGGAATAGAGGGAATGAGACAGGTTACCAGTTCAGGATATCTTGCATTTGGGGAGCTATTCAGCCCTTCACCAAGCATGTGGGAAAGCACAACATCCAGGTGAGGCCAATTCTGACCACCCAAAAGGTAGTTGGGACAGAAACCGGCTAGTGAGTCATGAATTGCCCAGTATAAAAGGGGGCTGAAATACTTTGAGATCTGGCCCCCAAGAAAACCACAGAGAGGAGGGAGTCAGGAAGTGAGTGATAAGGAAAATAAGAAATGTAAGGAGAAAGACTGAAAGTACCAAAGATTTCAAGAAGAAGAAATTTCAAAGATCTTGAACATAAACAATTAAATTAAAAGGGAAACTAGTAACAGAAGGAAATATGGCTTCTAGACCTAGTAAATGAGTTCAGGAATCTATGAATAAATACTGCAAATAAAGGAAAATTATCTAACAGTTGATATAGAGGATGCCTTGGAATTTGAGAACATGGAACAACAACATACTGTTTCTGAATGTGTTAAAAGAGAAATGAGAATTATGAGAGCCCACCACCCTTTCTCCATTTCCCCCTTCACTGTAAAAGTTCTTCCTTGTGCCTCTCTTTATTGTGAGATAATTTTCCCCACTCTACCTTTCCCTTTCCTCATCTCCCAGTGTATCCCTCTTTCTTATTCTTTCATTTTTTGAGATCATCCCAACATAATCAATTTATATTCATTCCCTCTGTCTATGTAGATTTCTTCTAACTATCCGGATAATGGATAAGGTTCTTAAAAAATTACATGTATCATCTTCCCATATAGGAATGTAAATAATTTAACTTTATTCAGTCCTTTATGGTTTTCCTTTCATGTTTACCTTTTTATGCATCTCATGTTTGAATGTCAAATTTTCTATTCAGCTCTGGTCTTTTCATCAGGAATGCTTGAAAGTCTTCTGTTGCATTAAATATCCATTTTCTCCCCAAAAAGATTATATTCAGTTTTGCTTGGTAGGTTATTCTTGGTTGCAATAGTAGTTCTTTGCCTCCTGGAATATCATAGTATAAGCCCTCTAATCCTTTAACATTGAAGGTGCCAAATTTTGTGTGATCTTGCCTGTGGCTTTACAATATTTGAGGGTTTTTTTTTCCCTTTCTGGCTATTGAAGTATTTCTCCTTCATATGGGAGCTCTAGAATTTAGCTATAATATTCCTAGGAATTTTCATTTTGGGATCTCTTTTAGAAAGAAGTTGGTAGATTCTTTCAATTTTTATTTTCCCCTGTGGATCTAGGATATTAGGACAGTTTTCCTTCATAATTTCCTGAAATATGTATAGGATATTTTTTGATCACAGATTTCAAGGAGTCCAATAATGTCTAAAATTTCCAGGTCAGTTGTTTTTCTAATGAGATATTTTACATTTTCTTCTATTTTTTTTATTCTTTTGACTTTGTGTTACTGTTTCTTGACTTCATAGAGTCATTAGCTTTCACTTGCACAATTCTAATTTTTAAGGAATTATTTTCTTCAGTGAGCTTTTGTACTGCTTTTCCCACTTGGTCAATTCTACTTTTTGAAGAGTTATTTTCTTTAGTGAATTTTTGTACTTTCTTTCTCATTTGGCCTATTTTGCTTTATTAAGTAGTTCTTTTCTTTTTTGAGTTTCTGTGCCTCTTTTACTATAAAGCCCATTCTGTTTTTTTTAAGTGTTACTTTCTTCTGTACTTTTTGTGGGTCTTTTACCAACTTATTAATTCTCTCTTCATAATTTTCTTCCATCACTCTTATTTCTCCTCTCAATTTTGCCTCTACTGCTCATTTTTTTTAAAGTGTCCAGTTAACATTTTCTTAGTAGCTTTGCTTGTAGCTGTTTTCAGGTTGTTGTCTTCTTCTGAGTTTGTGTATTGATCTTCCCTGCCACTGTAATAGCCTTTTATGGTCAAGTTCTTTTTTCTTCTTCTGTTTTGTGCATTTTTCTACTTTATTTCTTGACTTTAAACTTTATGTTAAAGTTGGGCTCTGTGCACACTGGGATGATGAGGCACTGACCCCAGCTTCAGACTCTTTGGTTGCTGTTGTTTTAAGAGTTATCTTGGGGTTGGGGGAGCATCTGCGAGTTTTTCTGTTTTGAAGGTAATGTATAAGGGAGAGGTGTGACTCCTGCCCTCTTATTGTGTCCTCTGCTCTTTACACACGAAGGGTCCTTTTTCCACAGCAGCTGCAAACACTAGCACTCCTCTTGGCTCTGGTACTGTAACCAGGTCTCCTGCTCTCCTGCACTTAGAAGTGCTAGTGTTTTTTTCTGCCGTGGAACGATGATCAGATCCCCTGCTTCTTGTGACCAATCACAAGTGCTCTTCTCTGCCCTGAAATTGTAACCAAAACCTGCTTATATGCAATAGAATTATCAATCAACACTAATTCCACCCAGTTGTAGCAAAGGATCCTCCTGCAATATCTTTCTGACCTGTTGTCTGAGCACCTTACCTTCTCTGGACTGAGAGCTCTGGAAGTTGCTGCTGCTGCTGCTGCTATCATGGCCTCCTTCAAGGCCAGCTACTGGTGCTACCATTGTGTACTCCTCACTGTCTTCAACCTTGGTGTCACAGACCTCTCCTGCTGACCTTATTAGTTGTCTTAGGTTGGAGAAATGTCTCACCTGACCTTTTGTTGACTCTGTCATTCCAAAATTTGATTTGAGGCACTGTTTCAAAGGTGTTTGGAGGGAAATGTTGAAAGAGTTCAGGTGGTTGATAAAGGCCTCACTTCTTAAAAATATAGAAAACTGAGTCAAATTTATAAAAATAAAAGCCATTTCCCAATTGATAAGTGATCAAAAGATGAAGTAATCAAAGCTATCTATAGCCATATGAAAAAATACTCTAACTTTTGATTGGAGAAATACATATTAAAACAATTCTAAGGTACTACCTCCTACCTATTAGACTGGCTAATAGGACAGAAAAGATAAATGACAAATGTTGGAGCAGATGTGGGGGAAAATGAGACTTTAATGCACTGTTGGTAGAGTTGTGAACTGATCCAATCATTCTATTGAGCAAATTGGAACTGTGCCCAAAGGGCTATAAAAACCATGCCTATCCTTTGACCTAGCAATACCACTACTAGGTCTGTATCCCAAAAGAGATAGGGATTTAAGGAAAGGGATTTATATGTACAAAAATATTTATAGCAACTCTTTTCTGAGGGTAAAGAATGAGAAGCTAAGGGGAAGCCCATCAACTGGGGAATGGCTGAACGATTTGTGGTATGTGATTATTATGGAATACTATTGTACTGTAAGAAATGATGAACAGGATGCTTTCAGAAACAGTTGGAAAGACTTGAATGGGCTGGTGAAAAGTGAAATGTACTGTGTACAAAGTAACAGCAATATTGTAAGATGATCAGTTGTGAATGACTTAGCTATTGTCAGCAATGCAATGATCCAAGACGGCTTTGAAGGACTTATGATAAAAAATGCTATATATCCCCAGAGAAAGAACTTCAATATGAATACAGATTGAAGCATACTTTTTTTTTTACTTTATTTTTCTCGAGGTTTTTTCATCTATGTTTTCTTTCACAACATGACTATTATGGATATGTTTTGCATGACTACATGTGTATAACCTATATTTGAATTGCTTACTTTCTCAATTGGGGATGGGGTGGGAAGGGAGGAAGGGAGAGGATTTGGAACACAAAGTTTTAAAAATGAATGTTAAAAATTGTTTTTACATGTAACTGGGAAAAAATAAAATAATAAATAAAAAAAGAAAGAGTTCAGCTGGATTGCTGACTCTGCTCTGCCATCTTGGCTCCCTATCAGGCCTAGGGGATTTGATGCCTGCAAGGACTATTTGTCTTTGGAGTGGGGGAGTTGGAATTCCTGTGGGCAACTAGAAACTGGAGGACTGGAAGAACATGGACACATAGGGGAGATTTTCAAACAAAGATGTATAGGGAAAAGGTCAATAAGAGAGAATATAGGTCAGTGGGAGGTAGGAGGGCTTACAACTGATAATGAGTCACAATGAAAAAGGGAACTCAGAAAGCACCTTGAGGGCAGAGCCTAGAGTGGAACCTTTGATTGTATAAAGAATACAGAGAAAAGAGAGATATCATATGATTATAAGGGTCAAGAACCAGAGACTGAGGGACTAGAGTAAATAGAAGAAGATAGATGATGCAGAGAGTGAGAGAAAAAAAACAATTTGGAAAGAGACACAAAAATGAAATATTAATTAAAAAACCCTAATGAACTGGACTAGCTGAAGAGGAGTAGAGGAAGAAAGAATATCTTGACTAACTGAGAGGAAAAAGAAGGGGAAGAAATATATAAGCAGGAGAAAGGAACAAGTAAACAAAGCCTTAAAAGGAAAAGGTTAATAAATGTTATAAGGAAATTGGGGGGAAGGAAGAAAGCCAATGGGAATGGGGCCACCTTAAAAATATTAAAATAAAATAACATAAAGGACATAATACTATGTTTACAACAGAAGCAAAAAATCATAACTGGAAGGGAAATAAAACTATTTTAGAGACAGGTGGAGGAAAATATAAGTCTTATTCTTTTACCTTTTAATGTGAATGGGTTAAACAATCCAATGAAATGAAAACTAATGACAGATTGAAGAAAACAAAACCCTACAATCTGTTGTTTACAAGAGCACATTAAAACAAACAAACAAAGATATAAACTAAATAAAACTAAAGGAATGGAAAAAAAAATACTATGCATCAAGTGAATCCAAAAAAAAAAGCAGATGGTACCATGATGTTATCAGACAAAACAACAAAAACGTTCAAAAAATCAAAAGACAAAAAAACCCACTATATTATGCTAAAAGGAACCATAAACAACAAACCAATATCAATAATAAATTTTTATCTTCCAAATGACTTGACATCCAAATTAAAAAAGAAAACATTATGTAAGCATCAAAATGACATTGATAATAATACAGTGTCACAACAGTGGCAGATTTCAATATCCTTCCATCAATTTTGTATAAGTCTAATGGAAAGATAAATAAAAGAGTAAATATGTAAATAAACAAATTTCTAGAGAAATTAAAGTTTAAAACTTATAGCATCTTCTAAATGGGACTGAAAAAATCATATTTCTATGCATCATATGGAACTTTTACAAAAATTAATCATGTACTAGGACAAAAAGATATTGCAAACAAATATAAAAAAAAACAGAAATACTCAACACATACATTATAGAACATAATTCAATAAAGATAGAAATTGGTTCAGGGACTACAAACAAAAAATATAGACCCAAATGAAAATTGAAGAATAAAATCTTAAAGAATGAGTAGATCAAAGAATAAATCATAAACACAATTGATAACCATGTAAAAGTAAATGATAATGAAGAAATATATACCAAAATTTCTGGGGGGAACAATCCTCGAAAGCAAAATATACACTTAGGATCACACATCAGTGAAATAGGAAAAGAAAAAAATTAATTAACTAAAGATGCATTTTTAAAATACAGAAATAATCAAATCATTTAATAAGCACAATACGGCACATGTTAAAAATTAGAGGAGAAATAAATTGGAAACAAATAAACATTGAAATGATGAAAATACTAAAATCTAGCTCTTTGAAAAGGCTAATAAAATCAATAACATTAACTAATATGATTAAGAAGAAGAACACTGAAAATCATATCAAGAAAGTAGCAAATGAGCAAGGTAAACTCAGGGCAAAATCAAAAGAAATAAAAATTTTCAATACATAATTCATACAGATATATGCTAACAAAACTGAAAACAAAAGAAATAGAACAACATCAAAGAAACAACAAAAACAACAACAACAAACTATCAGAAGATCAGGTAGAGATCTTAAATAACCCCAAGTCAGAAAAGGAACTAAATCTAGCTGTAATTGAACTACCAAAAGGAAATAAGCAACTCTTGGAAATGATGGGTTCATAGGTGAGTTCCATCAAATTTTTAAAATATAGTCAATACCCCTAAGTCACAAATTATTCTACCAGAATCATTTTGAGACAAATATAGCGCTAACACGTAAATAAAATACAGAAAGAAAACTATAGGTCAATATCATTAATGAACATTGGTTCAAAAAATTTAAACAAAATCCTAGCAAACAGAAAATAGAGATTTAGCCAAGAGATTGTTTATAATGAGAACTTAGATTTATACCAGGGGTGCATGGATTATGCAAAATTAGGAAAACAACATAATTAATTATATTAAAAACCAAAACATTCCAAACTGCATAATCATCTCAATAAATAGAAAAAAAAAAAACCTTTGAGAAAGTACAATATTCTTTTCTGCTAAAATCCTACAAGGTATAGGCACAGAGGAACCTTTTTAGTATCACCAAAAACATCTATCTAAAAGGGAAAACAAGCATCATATGTGATGGGGGTATAATAAAACATTTTCTAATAAATATGACAGTAAGGCAAGGATTCCCATTCTCTACACTTTTTTGATATAGTTCTGGAAATACTAACAATAGCAATAGAAAAGATAAAGGAATTAAAGGAATAACAATAGGTAAAGTAGAGATAAAACTATCCTTATTTGCTAATGATGTGATGGTTTACCAATAAAACTCACAGCGTCAGCAAAGATGTTGAGACAATTAATAGCTTCAATAAAACTGTAGTTTAAAACTTATCTTCAAAAATCAGCATTTCTACACAATGATAACAAAACAAAAAAAGAAAAGCAATAACAGAAATGGAAATCCCATTCCAAATAACTACAATGTATAAAATATCTTGAGCTCATTCCCCTACAGCACAAAAAAGAAAAGACCTGTTTAAATTCAATTACAAAGCACTTCACAAGATTTTGAGTTCCAAATTTTCTCTCCCTTGTCCTTCTCCCCACCCCAAGATGGTGTGCATTCTGAATACCTTTTCCCCTAATCTGCCCTCCCTTCTATCTCCCCCCCTTCTCTTATTCCCTTCCTCTTCTATTTTCCTATAGGGCAGGATAGATTTTTATACCTCAAATATCTTATTTCCCAGTTGCATGTGAAAACAATTTTTTAACATTTGTTTTTAAAACTTTGGGGTCCAAATTTTTCTCCCTTCCTCCCTCCCCACCCACCTTCATTGAGAAGGTAAGCAGTTCCATACAGGTTATACTTGTATAGTCATGCAAAACACTTCCATAGTAGTCATGCTGTGGGAAACTAACTATATTTCCCTTCATCCTATGTCATCCCCTGTTTGTTCTATATTGGGGCTGGGACCAAGCTTCTCTCACATTGTGGTCACAGACATTTCCTACTTACCTTCTAAGTTGTCTTTGGCTTTTGTGGGTTGAGAAGTCTGGAAACCACCACAGCTGCTGGTGATTCAGTCCTCTGAGACCTGCTCCAGGTTTTCTGAGGCCTGGTCTTTGCCTGCTAACTCACACTGAACTGTGTTCCTTTCCCAGCGTGGTGCAACAGACCTTAGCAATCAACCATCCTGGGCTGGAAATTTGTTTCACTTTGTCTTTTTGTGGGTTCTGCTACTCTAGAATTTGCTTGGAGCCATTTTTTACAGGTATTTGGGGGAGAGCTCAAGAAAGTCACTGCTTTTACTCTGCCATCTTGGCTCCACCCAAAGCATTTCTTAAAGAAAAAAAGAACATAAATAGCTGGAATAATTCTCAGTGCTCATGGCTATACCATGCCAATATAATAAAAATGACAATACTATCCAAATTAATTTACACTGTTATTATATAATCAAATTATCAAGGGTATACTTTATAGAATGTGATAAAAAATAATTAAATTCAGTGAGAAAAACAAACTATTTAGAATATAAAGGCAAATGATGAATACAAATAAGCACAAAGAGAGAATCACACTTGTGGATCTCAAACTATGTAATGAAGCAGCCATAACCAAAACCATATATATATATATGCTTCTAGCAAGATTAAGGTAACTACTAGTTACATTATGGCATTGGCAGGAATTTGCAGTTTTATATCAAATACAGTTGTGCAAGTAGTAACAAATATCATCAGAAAAAAAAGGGAAACCCAGAAAATGATAGGTAAATTAAATAAAAATGAAGCTCCGGGAAGAAGAATCCAATATAAAGCTTCTAGAAAATAGCAAATAGGAAATTTAGCAAAAGACTAAGCTGTGAGAGTTAGCAAGTATAGGTAATAGGGAGCTGAATATCTCAATTTCAGTAAATTGAGGGCAAGGAAAATGTTCCAGTGATATGCAGAGACCACAATGTATTTAGTTCTGCTGATGCCAAGGAAGAACTATATACTCTCACAATGCAGGTTGTTTTGCCTATTTAAAGATAAGATAAATAAACTGAAGGGAAGCTTCACTCTTTTCCAGTTTATAAAGGAGCATAGTAAGTTTCTTGAAAGAATGTAAGTTGTACTACAATAGGAAAAAGAAAAAAAAAGAAAAAGAAAACTCTAAAAAGGTGGAAAGAAATCCATATGTGTGCAATAAAGAATTGTTGATTGATTAAAACACTGGAACAAGAAAGGGGCAAGGTAGAAGTTTTAGTTATCTACTATGAGTATAATTAGCCACAAGTGTGAAAAAACAAAGGAAAAGAGGTTGAAGGGTGGAAGACAGTTACTGAGAGAAGGAAGAAAAAGAACCAAACAGCCTGAAGAATTACATAATACTTTCAAGGCTCTTTCCTTTGAAGACAGAAGTCAGACCCTATGAGAAGGAAATAGATTTTAATTCTCCTGAAAATGGTTACAAGGACCCACAAGTGCCCACAAGAGAGAATAAATCTAATATATTTCAGTGCAAGAAGAAATGAGTGATTGTTATCAGTTGCTACTAGGTGGCACTGAGTAGGTAATATGTCCACCTGCCATGAATACCTGGGATATGAGTTCAGAATGTGAAGGAAAGTCAACTGACAATTGTCAGTTGATCTATTTATGGTGAGGTAGCTAGGTGATATAATGAATAAGACTTTAGACCTGGAGCCAGGAAAGCCTGAGTTCAAAGCTAGCTTCTGACACTTACTAGCTCTGTTACCCTGGGCAAGTCACATCATCAATGTCTGTCTCAGTTTCCTCTTCAGTAAAATGGGGAAAAATAATAGCACCTCTATCTTAAGGTTGTTGTGAGGACAAAATGAGATAATATTTGCAAAACACTTTGCAAACATTAAGATGTTATATAAATGCTATATTATCCTTTTTTATCTTTTTCTTCTCTTTGTAATAATAATAATAATAATTACTATTCGTGTGGGATAAATTGTATCATCTGTGAGAATGTCTGATTAGTCTAAACACATTTTTTTCCCAGAAGGGAAACTTGCAAAACCAGCTGAGTCGAATGATGAATCCAAACAAAGGAAGTACCATGCCATACAAAAAGCACTAAGTTTGATGTTAAAGGCCCTACATAATTCTACCTCCACTCCTTACAACTTGCATGACCTTAAGTCAGACACCCAACTTCAATTTCCTCATCTGGCAAATGAGGGAGCTGAGCCTCTAAACTCTTTATATAATTCTATATTACAGATGTATAGCAAAAACTTTACCAACCCTTATGAATATTTTTAGTTAGCTAACTTATGATTGTTGTATTCATGGATACCTCTGGTCTTAGATTGTTGCAGAATTCTGACTCCTTTTGTTTTCCCAAGTGTAAAGGGAAATCCTCAGATTCAGAAGCTACGCTGATCAGTTTCTTATGATCATTGAACTAAGCATCTCCTAGGTAGAGGAGAAATCAGCTGATTTTTTCAAGGTTATTATACTGGTAAATCAGTGTAATGCTACAGTCATAATTATAGGCATGCACACAGATGGACCAGGTATATGGCATATGTCTGGGTATACCTGAGTCACATTCTGTGTATGCCTATGCATAACGTTTACCTAGATTTAAACAAAACATTTGACACAGTTTCTTGTACTATGCTTGGGGACAAGAAGAAGAGGTTTGGGCTAGACATCACTATAATTGATGGATTCACTACTGCTTCAATAGCCTGACCCAAAAGGTAGTCAGTAACTGATTAAAGTTAATCTGGAAGGAGGTATTTATTGAAGTGCCCCAGTAATCTACATTTTACCTTTTGCTATTTGTCAATTTCATCAGTGATTTAGATAATGACATACATGATATTATTACCAAATTTACAGATGACATATCTGAAAAGGGATATGGATGGCTAACCCTGGATAATATAGTTAGAACCAGAATATCATACCAAATCTGATAAGATGGAATTTAATAGGAATGAAAGTAGTCTTATATATGGATAAAAAAATGAATCCTGTAAATCTGAGATGTGGGCAATGAGTTTAGAGAGCAGATTATCTGAAAAAGGCATTTATGGATTTCAGTCAATTACAATCTTCATATGAGTCAACAGTATGGTATGAGAGGCAAAAAATGAAAGCAAGTTTTGGTTGCATTAGCAGAGACATAGGGTCCAACTTTAGGGAGCAGATATTCCCAATCTACTCTGTTCTTGTTATACCAAAATATGGAATATGGTATTTATTCCTGGGTACTATATTTTGAGAAGGGAATTGATAAAGTAGAAAGTAGATAGAGAAAAGTAAATAAGATGATGAGGGGCTTTGAGATGATCTCATATGAGGATAAGGTGAAGGAATCAAGTCTTTTTAGTCTAGAGAACAGATTTGTTGTTGTTGTTCATCCTTCATTTTTGAAGTGGACCAATGACATCACAGAGTGATGTGTTGACTTGTGCATGAGTTGAATTTTAATGAGGCCGAGTTGCACAAAGCTGTCAGCCTCACTCTCTCTTCCAGAGTCATTGAAGTCCAGTAGCACGACAAAAGTCCAGATGACCAGTGATGGCTGGGGATGCAGTGGATGACCTTGGGGTCTTTGATTTCTGACCAAGCTCTAAGGGCTCCACAGTGCCTGTTGCAGCTGTTTTCATGGCCTGTATGGAAAGAAAATATAAATGAAGGATAAGATAGTTGTCTTCACTTATTTGAAAGTCTGTGATGCAGAACAGGTATTAAACTTGTCCTGCTTATCCCTAGAGGGTAGAAATAGAATCGGTAAGTGAAAATTGCAATGTAAGTTTTGATGTTGGGAAGAAAAAGAAACTAAACTAAACTAAAAACAGAAACAATTTTCTAGTGATTTAAAAGTATTTAAATTTAAAAGTAGAATGGGATATTTCAATAGTCAGTGGGCTCTTTTTTGTCTTTTTTTTTCCTTTGTGACCCATTCTTTTTACGTTGCAACCTGATGGCACAATTTGGATGCTGAACGCTAAGGACGATATAAAAAAGGAAATTTTGTTAACTTGATTATAGAAAAGAGGAATAGCAAAGATTTTCTAGGACAACTGCTCAAGGCAGATTGGATAATGATGATAGATAATGAAGAGAAGGTTCAGCTCTTTAAATCTTACTTTGCTTCAGTTTTCTCTATCAAGGAGAATGATCTTCAGACTGGGGATGAAAAGAAGTTAGTGAAGAGGGAATTGAAGTGCATGAATGAGAGAAGAGATCCATAAGAAATCACCTAGCACCTCTCAATTTATTCAGATTTATATGCCTGGATGAAATACTTTTTTTAGGGAATGGAAATTATTCATAGATATGATTGCTGAGTTGCTGTTAATGAGTTTTGAAAAGGCATGAAAAACAGCAGAGGGGCCACAAGTCAGAAAGAGAGAATTTCCCAGTTTTCAAAAGGGAAGAAGGGACTAGATTCTTCAAACTATAGGCTGGTGATATGATGGCTTCTTTAAGAATGGGTTACATTAGACAAATCTCATTTTCTTTTCTGGAATATTTGAGTGATAGATAAAAGAAATTACTGCAATATAATATATACAAGAGGTAGCTTGTCATAATGTATGACTTCCTTTGAGTTAGCAGAAATGAATTTGTCATGTTTCTGAAATAAAGTGATTTTGTGACTACAGGCAAGTCACTTAAACTCTCAGGACACTATCAGACATAAGGTTAAGGTAAGTTGCCACCTACATTGGCAGAAGGAATTTCTGTATCAGAAGTTTTCTACATCTAAGTAAAGAATCTCTCTCTCTCTCTCTCTCTCTCTCTCTCTCTCTCTCTCTCTTCTCTCTCTCTCTCTCTCTCTCTCTCTCTCTTTGCTGGCATTGGCTTCAGCTGGTGCTGATTGGCAATTCTATTGCAATAATCAGTTCTAGGTCACAGTTTCATGGTGAAGAGGAACAAGGGAGCAGGGGCCCTGGTCACAGTTCCAAGGCAGAAGACAGTACTAGATCTTGTGGCTGCAGGACAGCAGAAGCCCTTCCTGGGTAAAAAAAAAAATGTAGTGCAGACAAAGGGAGGAAAGGCCATACCTCTTCCAGTATCACACCACCTTGGAAGCACTAAAAACTTGAAGATCTTCAGAACTATCTCAGAAAATGGAAGCACGAACACCCAACTCAGTCTGCCAGGTCCCAGTTCTGTTCTGTAAGTGTTGACCTAGGACTGGAGAGCTCTCATCCTCACCTAGCTCCCACTACACACCCCCTGGCAAAGCCCCATCCAGCCCATCATGAAGCTGTTTCTGTCCTTCACTGTTCTGGCTGTACTTCTGTACTTTTTGGCAGAAGGCCCCAGCCCAGCTCAGGCTCCCTTGAGTGTGGGAGAGGGCTTTGAACAGTTCTAGCATAAGGTGAAGGAGCTGGTGGACACTGTGGCTAGCAAGGCCAAGGAGGCCATCGCCAAGATCCAGAACAGTGAATTCTCCACCAAAACTAGGAACTGGTTCAAGCAGAATTTCCAGAAAATGAAAGATAAAATGGATGCTACCTTCTCCAAGTAACAGATGGAGGCTGCGTCTGCAGGCTCACCCACTGCTGGGCTGTGCTCTCCCAGAAGCCAGTATCCTTCCCACCTGAAGAAAGAGGCCACTGAATGTTCCCCCTTCCTTGTATCTGCTCCTCCAGCCCTTGACCATTCTGCTCACTGACTCTAATATAATAAAGATTTTGCAGCCAAAAAAAAAAAAAGAAAATGGCAGCATGAAAAAGTCTGAAGTTTGGGACAGTGATTTAACCACTCCCCTCCCCCACCCCCACCACATACACATACTTCAGGAGCAGAGTCCAACTTCACTATAAAGTTTAATATCCAGAAATAGGCTGGAAAAAATAAGCAAACAATAAAAAAAAACTCCACCATAAAAAAGCTGCTATGGTGTCAGGAATGACCAATGACCAATGACCAATGACTAATAAACTCAGAAGAAGACAACAGTGTGAAAACAGTTACAAACAATGCCTCAAAGAAAAATGCTTATTGGACTCAATTCCAAAAAAAAGAACTCCTAAAACAGTTAAAGAGAAATAAATAAAAATGGCAGAGAAAAAGTTGGGGAAAAATAAGAGTAATGTGAGAAAATTGTAAGAGAGTAAACATCTTGGTAAAAGAGGCATACAAAAAATACTCAAGAAAATAACACCTCAAAAAAATTGGTGTAATGGTAACAGAGGCATGAAAACTCATGGAAGGAAAAATAATCCCTAAAAGGCTGAATAGAACAAATGGAAAAAAGGTACAAAAATTTACTGAAGAAGATAATAAAGAAGAGTGGGCCAAATAGAAAAAAGAGGTACAAATGCTCACAAACAACCAACCAAACAAATAAATAAATAAATATTCCTTAAAAGTAGAATTAGGCAAATAGAATCTGAGGACTTCATAAGACATCAAGAAACAATAAAACAAAGAAGAAAATATGAAATATCTCATTGGGAAACAAGTGACCTGGAAATTAGATCAAGAAGAGATACTTTAAATCTTATTGGACTCCCTGAGAGCCATGGAAAAAAAAAAAAGCCAAGACATCATGTTTCAAGAAATCATAAAGGAAAACTACTTTGATATGCTAGATCCAGGGGGTAAAATAGAATTTTTTTAAATCTACCAATCACCTTCTCAAAAGAGAGGTGACTGAATGAAACAAGATGAATGAAATGAAAATTTCCAGTAAAATTATAGCCAAATTCCAGAACTCCCAAGTTAAGTAGAAAACATTGCAAACAGGCAGAAAGAAATAATTCAAATATCATTGAGCCAAATCAGAATCACTCAAGGTTTATCAGCTTCCGAGTTAAAGAAGCAGAGGACTTGGATTATTATATTCTGAAAGGTAAAGGAACTAGAATCACAACCAAGAATAACTTATCCAGCTAAACTGAGTGTAAGCCTTCAGGGGTGGGTGGGTGGGGAATAGACATTTAATGAAATAGACAATGTTCAAGCACTGCTGATGAAAAGTCCCGATCCGAATTAAAAAAAAAATGACATTCAAGCATGAGACTCAAGAGAATCATAAAAAGATAACCATAAAAAAGTAATCATGTGACTTGATAAAATTAAACTGTTTACATTCTTATATGGGAAGTTGATAACATGTAATTCCTAGGAAACTTACCATTCTTTGGGCAGGTAGAAGGATTCTACATAGACAGAGGGCATAAATCTAAGTTGAATATATTGGTATGATCTCAAAAAAAATGGAGGAATGAGAAAGAAGCATACGCTAGGAGAAAGGGAGAGGAAAAGATAAAATAGAGAAAATTATCTCACATATTGAATTGAAGTCTACCTTTCTGTGAATCCACCTATTGTTCCTAGCTCTATTTACCCAAATTAAATAAAATCTAATTTTCATTCTTCTGATCACATTCATATATTTGAAGAAAGCTATCTTGTGTTCCATTAAACTCTTTCTTTTCCAGAATAAACTTCCCACACCTTCGGCAGATTTCCATGCGCCATAGCATCTAATCCTAACACTGTGTTTATTATCTGTATTGGGATTTATCCCAGTTTATCATTTTTCAATTTTATCCTTCCCAAATGTCATGCTCAAAATGAATACAATAAAACTGATATGGTCTCACTGGGGCACAGTATAATGGAGGCATTGTCAGAATATTTCTCTTTGAATTTCTTGATCATTTTCCAATGGGGTCCCCATTTTAGATCATTACTTAAATATAATACACAGAGCTGGGCTGTTCTGGGCCCTTTGTCACTGTCACCTTAATCAAAACTCTCATTTTCTTTTCCCCTCAGGGACTGTGAAGGATGCAAAGAAGGGATGCAATTTGGGTGAGAAGCAGTTGGTGCAAATAGGTTTTAGACAGCTGTGCTTCATCACCCAAGATCACCCATTCTGTTAATCCCAACTCAAGTTCTACTTCTTCCCATATTTTTCCATCATTTCCTGATTTGATAATAATCCTTCTGTTACCCTCAACCAACCCCCAAAATCTCATTGTGCATTGTTTTGTAACTTATGGACTTATATAATACTAAAAATTATCATAATTATCTGTATTTCCTATCTCCTCACTACAGTATAGCCTCTAGGGGTCAGAGGTGATGTAGCATCCAAATTTTGTACCTTCAATTCCCATACAAAGGAGGAGCTCAATACATATTAGTTATATCATATCATAGCTTGTAAAGTAGTTTTGCAGGACTTAAAGGACTTTCATTTTTGTTATCTTGTCCTCAAAAGTTTATCTTTTGTTTTTCTGCTGGCACACAAACAGGTAGTTTTAGAAAACTTGGGAACTTGCAATTATTGCTTTAGCCAATACACTATCTCTCTGCAGTTATAATGTAGTCATTTTTTTTCCATTAAGAACATCTGCACTTATAATTTGGAATGACAGCTCACAGAACTACAGAATCTTAGAGCAGAATGGCCTTTTAACATTATATGCACCACCCTTTATCTCAAATTAATAATCATTTGCACATTCCTTGACAGATGGTCAGCTACAAAGCACACTATTCTGGGTTGGAATTTGTTCCAATTTTTTAAACAGCTCTAGTTGTCCAAAAAGTCTCTCCCTGTAATAAAACAAAATATAACTCCACCCATTGTTCTTTCTGTCTTCTATGTAACATTCAATATTTGATACCCCTTCAACATGAGAATCTATCAATTAAAATTTATTAAACACTATGTTTCAGGCACAGTATCAAGTACTGAGAACACAAATACCAAAAATGAGACAAGTCTTGACCTCAAGGGACTTACATTTTCACAAGGGGATATAATTTGTATAGCGTAGTACTGCACAGGAAGAAGGAGTTTGGCATAAGCAGTCACAGAAATTATAAATGGAGTAATATTCACAACCTTATCAGTGGAAATGGTGATGTTGCTTTATAGATTTGTTTTTCAGTTACCAACATTTATTTTCTCTTCTACCCTCCATCAATGAAAAAAAAATCCTTAAAACATATACGCTCAGTCAAGCAAAACAAAATCCTACGATAACCGTGTCCAAAAATATTTGTTTCATTCTTTACTTTGAATCTATCACCTCTCAATTACTGTTCCCTGAGCAAGAATAAGAGGTGGAAAGTGGTACAGATTGCAGCAGAGGGTACTGCTACAGCAAAATAAGTGGTGAGATGCTTGTAATGGGTAGGTCTTGATTTCATGGTGAATGGCTATATAAGATAGGAAACATGGTATAGTGTCACCTACCTAGAACGGGTTTCTGATGTGTGAAGACAGTTATCAAAAACCTCCTCAGTTTCTTCCACAGTTCTTCATATACAGAGGCTCTAAACCTGTCCTTATCCTAACTTTTTCCTCTGGACATGATCCAATTTGTCAATAACCTCTCATAAACTGTGTTACCCATAACTAGAAAACATAGCTCAGTTTGAATGTATAGGCATATGTCTATATTCATAGGTATGTAATACGCACTTATGTACCTAATACATAAGTGAACATAGATGCATATATGCACATAATGATAGATGTAGATTCATTAGATTTGCACTTGGAAGAAACCTGAGTGATTCTCTATTCCAAAGCGTTAATTGTATAGATAAAACAATTTGTTGGATGATAATCTTTAATTCTGTATTTTGTGCTTCTTCAATCAAGGAGCTTCCTGTTAAGTCAGTAATTAGTCCACATGTGGCGGTGGCGAATCTGTGGTCCTCTAGATCCTCAACTGTGGCCCTTTGACTGAATCCAAGCTTCACAGGACAAGTCTTCTTAATAAAAGGAAAAGTCAAAAGGCTGCACTCCTGGTATCCTAATATCTTCATATAGAATGATGAAAATAAGAAACCTCAAAACAATTGGAAGCATGTAGGTGGAAAAGAAGTGAGATGCTCATAGGATTTGGTATACTTCTCATTCATTGAACATACTTCATATTAAAACAACTCAAATGTATTGACTATCAAATACTGTATTTAAATGCTATATGATTTAAACTTTCTAAATGTGCACTTTCTAAACCCACACAGCTAAATGTAATGTTTCCTACCAACTAATCTTTAATTGTTCTCAATCCCCACCTAGACTCTTTACATTTCTCACCAAATTTGAATGGAACAGATCTACCCAAAAGTTTCTTAGTCTCTCTCTCTTTCTGATATGTCCAGAATGGTGTTAAAAGAAGATGAAACTGCTTTCCAGACCAATACCTGAGATAATGACAATCAATTCAATTTCTAGGCAGTAATTTAGAAAGGCAGCCAATAGCTCTTCCTGATGGTGCTAAAAGATCTGAGACTCATATCCACAGTCAGCACATAGATCTTTATACCATCACTAAGTCAAACTCAGTACAACTGACCCCCTCCTTAGTTCTTCCCTAACCCCTATTCCTTGCAGGGCTGAATGCTTCCTTTTTTTTTTTTTGTAACTTCCTTTCCCACCCTGATCAAAGCTACCCATAAGATGTATTTTAGCCGTGTCTCATATGTGCTTTCCACCTGTATAATGACAATAGTCTAATGAAAGCAATACGATTTGAAATGGACCCCATTCCCATTAAAACTACTCCTTTTCAGAGTCTTTGGTTTTCATTAACACTATTTAAAAGGGTAGCCATAGCATTCTATTTGTCTCTTTAACTTGATTCAGTATTGAAGCTTCCAGACTTATTTACAGCTTTGCTCTGGAGCTATGGATCTGCTCTACAGTGTCTTTCCTATACATGGGCTGTCTTATCTATAGTTGCTCTCTACTTATGATAAATCTTGCAGCAAACAAAGAGGAAAAAAAATCTTGAAGCAGTCATTGGTCTATGTGAAGTAGCATTGATCCTCTCCACCCTGACCCCAATTGTCTTTCTTCTCCTTTCTCCAAAATACTACAGGAAAAACTGTGTTCTGAGTCCCCTTCTATTATTAGGTGTTTAGCCCCAAGGCATTCACTGATAAATCAGGATCTATGTAGAACTGGCCTCCTTATGAACTGCTACAGGTTCCCTGCTATTTTTACAGGCTGGACACAAACTGCTCTCTTTGAAAGACATCAATCTCCTTTTCATAGAACATAATATTGTAAGCTCCTTTAAAGAAAACATAAAAAAGACTTTCAAAGACAGAGGTAAAATGTGGTCCTTACAATCACAAATAGTTCTCCATAATTATGCAGTGATGAAATCAAAATCAAATGTAGATGAGCCACTTAAAGCTTCAAAAAATCAAATCAAATTGGAATGTTTCTGCTTAATGTCTGCACTCACTATTCCCTCTGCTGTTTAGGTCTTGCTTTCTGTCTCACCTTCTTAATAATAGCAATCATGGCTAACATGTTTATAACTCTTTTAGATTTATAAAACTCCTAAGAATATTATGAGGTAGGCAATCCTCAATATACAGTTGAGGAAATGGAAAGGCAATAGCTACAACAGGGAGAGAGATAGATTTGGGGGCACAGATTCTAGGTTCATATCCTATCTCTATCACTTACCTTTATGACCTACAGAAATTAATTTAACCTCTCTGGTCTCCCTTTCCTCATCTGTAAAATGAGGGGGTTGCACTAGATGACTTCTGAGGTCCATTTCAGTTCTAAATCCATTATCCTGTAAGGTTTGGAGAGTGACATATCCACAATGACAAGTGTCACAGAGGGTCCTCAGAATGAACTCTACTATCTCTCAGTCCAAACAATGTTAGCTGAATAAATGTCCTTGTTTTAGACTTTCAGTGACAGTGCCACAAAAAACAAACAAAAACAAAAAGCAAAACACCCAAGTCAAAAAACAAAACCAACTTACAACGAACAGCCAAGAAATTATGGATTGCTAGCTAAGCTTGAGATTATTAGAGCTGGGGTATTAGAGTTTGGTTCTAAGGTAATAAATCCTTATCTTGAACAATGGCCATGAGGAGCCATTTTTCCATTCTTATTCATAACATAAATCCATGAGACACACAGTCCTGATTAAAAGATAAGCGTGTAATCATGGAAATAGATAAATCTAAATTGTCTTATTTTTTCTTCACCTTTGTTCAAATGTCTCCCTTTAAACTGTCTAGCTTTAACATAGGTGAGCTGTGGAACAAGATAAGAAAAGGAAAATTATTTGAGAATAATGCCTACCAACGACGAACCTCTGCCTAGAGTGACTGTTGTACAGTCAGCATAATCTCTTCTCTGGACCATATTGATTTATTTTTTTCTGGATTGGCAGAATCTTTTAGGGCTTTTTCCACTGGCGTAGTCTTCAAGAATTCATGATCACTTCCATGTTAGTAAGAGGCATCAGAAGAAGATTTTTGTAAAGTGGTATTTACCAATGACTATCTTCAAATACTTGAAAGTTTCTTATATCAGAGGCAGATTAAACTTGATTTTCTTGATTCGGTGGGGGGATTAATAGCATATCTAATGCTATTGTAATGAATCAATGTGCCCACTGTTAAGATTGGATAACCATTTGGCAGGGTTGTTCTGGAAGGCATTCCATTTATTCTTTCAGTAGTGATTGTACTAAATAACCTCTAAAACTCCTTCTAAATGTGAATTCTTATAATGCTATAATACTACGCTTCAATGATCTCTTAATTTATGATGAAAGTCATTGAGAAGTATTGTTAAAAATGCAGCCATTCATATCAGCTACAACTTCTTTTACCTTTTAGAGTTCATTTATTTCTTCTTTTGAGGTGCTATAATGAAGCACCCAGAAGAATAGCTTCTATGCATCCATAATAGCATGGAATTTGTGGAAGCTGAAGTAAAGGGTAACATCCTCAAAAGAATCAACAAGAGCTGACAACTTAAAATAGATGCCTCAATTGACTTCTCAATCAGTGACATTCTCATTACTGTTATGCCACTGCGTTTGAAAAATATATTTAGTAATAAGATGAAAGCTGAGTTATTGGGACCTTACAAATCTCTGACTGTGGCCCGTTATAAGTTCTCCCTCGGCACCACTGTAGCCTGAATGATAGAGCCAGATATATATGTTTTATTGCCATCCTATATAGCCTTGAACTCGAGTGAAGCTTCAGAAACACTTCTGGGGAAGTAAATAATCGCACTTTACAAAAGTGTCGCAGCTGAGTTTTAGACTTGGTGACAGCAGTAATACTGTCATATATACTGTCAATTACACATTTTAACATATCCATCCTAAGTGATAGGTTATAAGTAGCTAGGGCTTTTCCTTGATAGTTCACCACTTTCCTTTGATACAGAATATCAAAACTCCACTAGGATATTATCAGCATTAATCTGCTAGACAGGGAGTCCACACACAGTGTTCTACGAATGCTAATTACCGAAATCCCTGAGTCCATCTTTCTATAATGTATTTCTTTGCCCACGAAGATCATCTCTATAAACAGATTCCTAAGATATTATTTTCCAGGTGAGATAGGTATTATGATGTATTAGATAGCAAGCCATACTTTCAAAATCCTATGGCTGATGCATTCAAGCTGTATGATCATGGAAAAGTTGCCAGCCTTCTTGTTATTACTTACTCATGAAACTTCATCTTCCAACTCCATACTTTTGTACAGGTTATTTCCCTTGTGTGGAACATGCTGGATTTTCACCTCTGCTTCTTAGAATCCCTTACTCCTTTTAATGCTTATCTCAAATAGTGCATGATATCTTTCTTGATGCCTCCACTCCTCCCTTTCCGAGTTACTTTATATGTATATATGTATGCATGCATTCATGTATGTACATACAAATATACATTCATCTATCTATCTATCTATCTGTCTGTCTGTCTGTCTGTCTATATATCCCTAGCCCCAAAGCAAGCACATTGATATGGAACTTTACCCTTATTGGTAGAGATTGATGCCCCATGGAACAATCCAGAGTTGGTGAAAGTGGCATAGTTCAGCTCTCTTTACTCTCTATGGGGAGCTGACATGAGATGAGCTGGCAGTCTCTATCATGTCCCTTTTCCCATCTTACTACACTAGAGACTTCAGGGAACTTCTTCTTGGGTGAGATTTAGTGCTCTCCTCTGTCTTGAATGAGGTGTTACCTCACTACCAATACGAAAACTCCTTCACTCTGTAATGTCTGGTATATATTCTCATATGTTTAATTTCTCTGAATTTTATTTTTGCTCTTTGAATTGGATAAATGGATTTCTCTGATAATTGCTATGTGTGTTCATTGTGGTGGGAAAAAGTCAAATCTTAGATATAAAACTTGCAGTGCTGCTTCCAAAATTAATGACACAGTGAAAAGAAATTAGATTGAATCTGAAAATCATACTCCGTAGGCTAAGAATATTTAGGGGAGCAGATAAATATAATTCTAACCCAAAACCCTCTTTCTCTTAGGATAAAAGAATGGCCTCTGGATTCAACTTCCTGCTTCTCCTTCTGGCAGGAATGAAAGTCTCCCTTTGAGAAAGGTGGGGAGGGAAGTGGCTGGAGATGTCTATTCTGCCTCCCGTCAAGCCATACAACACCCCCATACTACTGGCAGGGGGCAGCCCTTACTACATGCATGTATACTACATGTAAATATCCATATGTATATATACACATAAATAGTTACACCTGTACATGTATATTCATGTCACCTTGTAGAGAATATGAACTCCTTAAGGGGCAGGGGCTGTTTCATTTTTGTCCATATATTCCTAATGCCAAGAATAGTGGTTGGTATGTAAAAGGTGCTTAATATAGTCTTGTTTATTGACACAACTGGCAACTCTCATAAGAGCTGACCTTCACAGATCAGTTTTTCAAATTGTCTTATTCATTTTATCTTATTTTATCTGCACAAGTATTCTGTGAGGGAAACGTTATTCTCATATCCATTTTATAGACAGATGAGGGAACAGGCTCTGAGAACCTTAGAGGTGAAATGATTTGCCTGGTCTCATAGCTTATTAGTGTCCGAGGCAGGATTCACATCCATTTCAAATCCTGTACTCCATCCACAATACTATGTAGATAATACTTTGAGTTACAAAAGACCTGCTGAGTTTCTACACCAGGATTTCCCTACACTGATTAAATTAGAGCTCTATGCCCAATCTCTGTTTCTCTCCCCATGTCTCTCTCTCTTTTTTAAATATTTCTCTCCCTCTCCTATCCTTTATTTTCTTCCCTCTACCACTGTTCTTCTAACTTTCTTGCTCTTTCTCTGTCTCTCTGCTATAAATGGCCCATTGACAGGCTCTCTATATGTGTCAGGCACTATATTAGGAACTGGAAATACAAAGACAAAAATGAACCAATTCTTCTCCTCAAGGACTTTACATTCTAACAGGAAATAGAATGTGGACATTTATAAGGAATCTCAAAAGTTCTAAGTTGTTACAGCTTTAAATTGTACCAATTTTTGGGATACTCTGCATAATAATATACAAAAGAAATCCAGAGTAATGTGGAAGGGCATTAGCACCTAGGGAGGGATCAGAAAGAGCCTCGAGTATCACGTGCATTTGAGCTGAGCGTTAAAGTACATTAGTGACTCCATGAGGCAGTATGGTCAGAAATTGGGAAACAGAAAACGTGAAAGTGGGAGATGAATTATCCACTGCCAGGAGAGGCAAGAAAGTCAGTTTGTCAAGATCATAGAGTATGTGATGTGTTATGTGAAAAACCTTCCTGGGTGTTCAAAGAGATATCCAAAAAGATAAGAAACATAGTTAAATTAAATAGGTCTTCTTTGAGAGTTGTAGGGGTTGGGTGAGGATTATCAAATATCCACAGAAGCAATAGCTAGAACCCTTTCCATTCTTATTTTAAGCTTTGGAAATTGGTATCCACCTACACCTTGCTCTTGAAACTACTATCTTAAATGGCAAAAATAGTAGTAGACAAAACTCTGGATTTGTCAAATAAACCGTGTTGAGTTCTGACTCTATCTTTTCTATCTATTTTTAAACAATTTCTAGTTATTTTGAGAATCATTTTTTAGTATAGTTTGGTGTCTAACACTGGTAGGTTCTCTGTTCACATTTATTTTCTTTACTTTTCTTGACTTTCTTGACCTTTTCTTCCCTACTCCATCTGAATTTTGTTATTGTTTCTAGTTCAATAAAGTAATCTTTATTAGAAATAAAGAAATTAGAGAAGAAGAATATGTTTTAGAGGGAAGATGATAAGTTCACTTTGAGTATATTGTACTTAAGGTACATGTGTAGCTTTCAGAGGGAGGTATCCATTAGGTAATTGGACTTATGGGCCTGGAGGACAGAGGAGATATCCTAGCTGGAGACGCAATATGAGAAATCATCTTCATAAGGGTTGTTGTTATGTGTCTTTCTTTTGCTAAGAGGACCAATGACATCACACCATGATGTCTTGACTTGAGCATGAATTGGATTTAAGTGAGGCAGAGTTATACAAAATCATTATCCTGACTCTCTCTCCCTGAGTCATTGAAGTGCCATGGCAAAACAAAAGTCAAGATGACTGGTGATGGCCTGGGATGCAGTGGATGACCTTGGGGTCTTTGATTTCTGACCAAGCTCTAAGTGCTCCACAGCACCTGCTTTAGCCATCTTCATGGTGAATGGAACAAATTGCTTTCATCCACCCATTCTGCTGGGGGAAATCTTCACATCCTTGGGAAGACATCCATGTAAGTCACCAACAGGTTTGGTGTCTGTTGGTTACCCTCAACCTGGTTTAGCCCATTTGCCAAGATGGTTTCCTTAGGTGTGGCTGCTGCACAGGGCACAATTTCTTGGAGCCACAGGGGAGAATTGGGTGAATCAGGTGGACACCAAAGGTGGATGAGCACCACTGAAAAGCATTCAGTAAGCTCTTACCCCAGAGATTTTAGTTCTCCTGAACACCCCATACATTCTACTTGTTCCTAAAAGTAGAGATAATAGATGAGTGGATGTGATGACTTAGGAAAATGATACCCCTTTCCTCTTATAGTTGTCAAGATAACATGTGATAAGGTATGTAAAGTGCTTTAAACTCTTGCTGATTCTGATAAGCTAGAAAGGACTCAAGTATGGGCATAGGGACAGATTATGTCCCTAGTTTAAGGACCTATACAGCTGAAAAACAGAAAGATATATGGCCAGAAATTAGGTAATAAATATTTTGGCCATGGAGAGCCATGAAACATGCCTGTAACTATATAGGATTATATCAAATGCAAGTTGTCTCTGAATGTCAGACACAGAAGGGACCTCAAAAGCCATGTTTTTTTGCCACATGCCTGAATAAGAATCCCTTATGAAACATTTCTGGAAATTGGCTGGCAAAGACTGGATAATCTTTGCTCAGAGAACTCCAGAGGCAG
Organism: Phascolarctos cinereus; assembly: GCF_003287225.1. Classification (NCBI taxonomy): domain Eukaryota; kingdom Metazoa; phylum Chordata; class Mammalia; order Diprotodontia; family Phascolarctidae; genus Phascolarctos; species Phascolarctos cinereus. The sequence goes on from NW_027556098.1 coordinate 99,397,244, forward strand.
CCCAAATGCTCAAACATCACCTCCATAGCCCTAGATATTACAAGCTACCCTGAAGTTCTTGAAAATGTCTTCCTTTCTGAGTATCTGTGATATTGCACCATCCTAGCTCTCCTGTGATATCTCTTTTGTTTTATTTGTTAGCATCACTTTCCACAGAGCTCTTGTCGCTTTTGTCCTCAAGGTGCTATTCCTATGTTTTTGCCATGGATACAATCCTTGTTGGAAAGGCACCATACATTTCCATGACTTCAAGTAAAATGGAATCATAGAATATTGGAGATAAATATTTATAGAATCATATGAACTCAAAGCTGGAAGGGGCCCTGGACATCCTCTAATACAACCCCTTCATTTTACAGATGAGGATAAAGAGTTCAAGATAGTTTGATTTAATAAGAGTTACCCAGATTGGTTTAGCAGAAGTTGAGTTAGAAGCTTGATTTCCTGACTCCTAATCTAGTACTTACGTGTTTTTTTTTAATTCTAGAATGAAAATAATTGCTGAAATTTAACACTTTAAAGTTGTCAAAAGCATTTTTTGCACATATGTCCATTTGATTCTCCACAGTAACTTTTAGGTAAATGCTACTAGAATCTTTATATTACAGGTGTGGAAAATGAGGCCTAGTTAAGTTAAATGACTTGTTCAGAGCCCCTAAACTAGTATCTGAGGTAGGATTAAGACTCAGGTCTTCCTGACTCCAAATCTCTATTCTTTCCACTAAATTGCCCTGTCCTTTTATAATGAATACATATGAAACAAAAACAAGTAGCCAATGGTATATATCTTAGATAAAGGATAAAAAATATTGAAAACTAGTTTAGACTTCATCTATATCCATACAATTGTAGTAATGAAGCACAATTGTTTCAAGGTATTATAACAGAATACAAATCTAGCACAGGAACTAGAGGTCCCTACTTTTTTGAATCTTAAAGAGAGTCACCTGCATTAGTCCCTGGCCTTTATCAGCTATGTAATTTGCTCAGGTTCAGATTTGGTGGGCCTGACTTCTTAGCAGGGGAAGTAGATTCCCTATTCTTACATGAATTGGTTCGTCACTCCCATATTCACACCCAGGGGAAAGTTGCTACTTATGATAATATTTATGGCTATATAGTTTTTTAAATCCTGAAAAGGATGGGAGGAGTAAAAGAGATGTCACTGTACAAAAATAAATCTGTGACAGTTTATTTCTACTCAAAGAGAACAATGATAAGTATAAAAGAATGATAGGACATATTAAAAAAAGGATTAGAACCTAATCCAGTAACTTAGCCTGTTATTACTCATTCATTCAACTAGGTAACTAACAGTCAAACCTTGTTGGGACAGAAAAAAAAGAGTTTTTGCAAAGCTTCTAATTAGTCATGTAACATGGCTAATACTTCTAATAAGCCACGATGTTAGCATTGACCATGAAACAACTGAGCTTGATCTTTCTGGTGACTTCCCTCATATAATGACTCTTCCCTCAGTTCTGAGCCACTCCTAGGTACTCTTTTCTGCCTGCTACTCAGAGACAAATGGAAGGAGAAGACTCCAGAAGCTATCTCTGGAGACCTTTTGATGCTCACCAGGTCAATGCTAAAAGAGGGAACCTCAATAGTGACAAAGGCAACTAGATTCCACAGTACAAACCTGGCTAATTGAGTCTGCTCCCCTCTAGGAATGCTGTTCTTTGCTGTCATTATGTTAGCATAGAGAAGATTTATCCTTTTTCCACTCCTCACTGGAATCACATTTTGGCAACTCTATGGCTGCATCCAAGAGAGCCACTGTCAGAAGCTTCCTCTTCTTCTACCAGGTGTGGTATCCGGAGTCATTGGCTTTTAAGCTTAGCAGATAATTACCAGATTCTCAGGGGATTAGGCATACACAGCCAGAAACCAGTCTGCAATAGGTCCCACAAGGACCACAGGAAGCAAGAGGCT
>NW_027556098.1:103164178-103284178 GCF_003287225.1 Phascolarctos cinereus
TTGGCATGTGCCAGGTAAGTCAAACCACTATCACCACTTTGACCAACAAATCCCCTCACAACCAATGGGAACAGTCCAGGATCCTGAACCCAGGAGCCCTGAGAATGCCAATACTTTCATTCTAGCCATCATCCTGGGAAGCAACCCTGGGGAGATGCGGCCTGGCAACTGTGCCTGCAGATCCTGCAGTCACAGCTACTAAAGATCCGACCAAGTTATTGCTACCAAAGTCCTTGGCACGACTTCCATTTTTTTATCAGTGGAAATGCTATTGAAGAAGAGGCATTACCACTGACTCTGCTACTGTACCCTAATGACCGTGGCTTGCCGCTGAAACCTTCCATATGTGTTGCTGCTCCCCACTAGAATGTGAGCTCCTTGAGAGCAGAGACTGTCTTACTTTTCTATTCACAGCCCCAGCTCTTAGCTCACTTAATAAATGCTTGATTTGTTCATTCATCCTGTTATTCCTAACCAATGGACATTATTGTGTTCCACTGATATTCTCTTGATGTCAAGAGAAAGCAAGGAAGGCACCCAGCACATTGGGTAGACCTCCTAGAACAGAGGTTTGGGGGCTTGGGGGTTTTTTGTTTATTTGTTTTGAGGCAATTTGGGTTAAGTGACTTGCCCACGGTCACACAGCTAGTGTCTGAGGACAGATTTGAACTCAGGTCCTCTAGCTGCCCAAGAGATTTTTAGCATGGTTCAAAGATCCCCAAAGTGTCTGTGCGTAGTTTTCAGGAGGTCTGTGAACTTGGATGGGAAAAACAGTTTCTTCATTTTCACTAACCTCTAACTGAAATTCAGCATTTCTGTCAATAACAATAGCATTCTGCGGAGGGGTCCATAGGCTTCACAAGACTGACAGAAGACACAAAACTACAAGACAAAAAGTGGTTCAGAACGCCTGTCTTTAGAAAACTTATGGGAGGGCATACACAAGTCACATAGGGTGGGCAGTCAATGTGAGCTCTTTGAAGAAAGGGATTATTTCAGTCTTTGTTTTCCTATATCCAACATTTAGAATAGTTCCTAGCACATAGTAGGGCCTTAGTAAATGTTTGTTGATTAATTGATTGACTGATCGGAGGGAACATCCATATCTATGAGATCTCAGTCCTTTTGAGTGTTCCTAATCACTAAGCAGAGTTTCCAAGAGATGATAAAAAATACTCCCCTTTTTTCTCTGGGGAAAATCAGACAACCAGACCACTGGAAAAATGTCTGATTGACGCTTGAGGAAGTCCCATGTTACCTAGTTACCTGGAAGAAGAAAGGAGAAAGAGAATTAACCTCCCCAAATATCCTCCCCTTAACACTTAGCAGACACATAGACAGTCTTCGACAATCATTCTATATCCAGATGAGTACATATCCATCCTTTCTCCTTGTCAGCCTATCCTCCTTCCTTTCCCAGGCTAGGGGAATGGTGGAAGCCTGTTTCCAGTTTAGGCCTCCATCATACACAGATGCCTTTTCTATTACTCTTGTTTTCCCTCTTCAAGTGTAACATTTCCAATTAACTCCCCACAGGAGAGACCCTTCTTTAAGAAGCTACAATAACCCACCCCACATGGGAAGATGGGTGGGGTAGGATGAGAGAGGGGATTTCAAGAGACCTCCAGTAGAGCTGAGTCCATTAGAGACTGGAGACACAAACCTGGCCCCTCTGAAAATCCTCCACAGACTGGGCTGGTATGTTCAAATTTGGGAATACACTATTAGTCATGTGTATGGCCGTAGGAGGAGGACTCTTCTGGTCCTTGTCAGTCACCGCCCCTCCATATCCCAAAGAAACAAGAGAATCCTTGCTCCTGTCAGAGTAGCAGATTTCACCTATTTAGTCTTGGGTCTATGAAAGGAAAAAAGGAAGGACCATAAAATAATATCCATCTACTTTTTCTAGTATCCATACTAAAATAATATCCCCTGGGCTTCCTTATTGTTGTTGTTGATCCTTTATTCTTTTTTTTTGTTCATTTTTTTGCTTTTAGGCAATTGGGGTTAAGTGACTTGCCCGGGGTCACACAGCTAGTAAGTGTCAAGTGTTTGGTCTGAGGCCGGATTTGAATTCAGGTCCTCCTGACTTCAGGCCCGGTGCTCTATCCACTGTGCCACCTAGCTGCCCCTGATCCTTTATTCTTGAAGAGGACCCATGACACACCCCAATCCCAAGGGTGATGTCTTGACTTGCTCGTGAATAGGATTTCAATGAGTGAAGACATTCTAAGAGATAGTTCCTTATTTTTGTAGTAGGTTGGCCACCTGACACAAGGACAGGTCATGAATAGTAAGATCCTAGATTCAGAGCTGAGAGGGACCTTAAAGGTCTTCAGATCTAACCCCCTCACTTTAAGCACAAGTGAGCACAAGATCACAAGGAAACTGAGGAGAGAGAAGTTAAGTGACTTGTCTAGAGTAATACTGCAAGACACAAGATTCAAGCACAGTTCTTATTGACTCCATGACCAGCACTCTATCTTCTATACCCAGGAAGCAATAAAATAACAGTTTATATTTCATAAAATCAAAAGACTCTGCATTAGGAGAGGCCTCAGACAACAACCAGTTTTGAATAAGAGTCTTCCCCCACTGGAGTGCCCTACCTCATTTTCTTTCGCCTGTCAACCCTTCCCCTGGCCCTAGCAATGCAGAACCCATCCAAGACTTTGGGTGGCAAGAAAACTTGCAATACTAGGGTTGCCTACCCCCTTTAGCCTACCCCTAGGCTCAGACTGCTTAACTGCTCACAGAACTTGGATGTATGGAAGTCACCAACTCTATTCCTTCCAATGAGTTGGAGGACCACCAGGTCTTACCATCTGCCCTGCCTCTGCTCCCTGAAATCCTCCCCAAAAATCATCTGACCAACTTCTATAACCTTGCCTTCTATGTGCCTTGCTTTCTATCCCACTGCTCTACCTTTTAGACTTCCTGACCTTTCTCTCTGCCCTAAAGCTATACTTTCTTTTACGTGTTATCTCCCCCAGTGAGGCTCTGAGTTCCTGAAGAGTAGGAAATGTCTCAATTTTTCTCACCATATCCTTAGTACTTAGCCCAATGCTTGGCCCATAATAAACACTAAATAAATACCTTTTTAAAAATTCATTCATTCCTCTATAACATACCTGGCATAGGATAGCATGACTTTTCAGGATGCCTATTCCACTTTTAGATTTCTCTCATTGTCAGGTTTTCTTATCTCAAAGTGAAACCTGCCTACCTGATCTACCCATTGCTCTTACTTCTGTCATCGAGAGCCAGGTAGGACCAATCTGATCTCTCTGCCTGGTGACTACCCTTCAAATGCTTAAAGGCAGATACCAGTTCTCCTCTTTTGGAGGGCTAATTGACCCAGCTTCTCATATGATTGGAAGCCTTTCACCATCCTAAATATCTTCTTCTAAAGGGTTTCCCACTTAGCTTCCTAAAACGTGTCTCCCAGCAATGAACACGACTCTCTGGACGATGCCTGACAGGGCAGAGTATATCACAGTACTATCACCTTCTTTGTTCTGGAGAGTAGGCTGCTAGTGTGAGCTCACACTAGTTATTTAGCTTCTCTTGGCTTCTGTGATCTTACCAATAAAATAAAAGGGATGAACTAGATGATTTTAATGATTTTAAGACTGACCTGGGCCTAGAGGAAGTCTGTGAATGCTTTGGAGACTGAAAATAGACCTTTAATATATTATATTGTTTGTATGAGTTTGGAACTTACGGAGTTTCCAAAGTAAGTGGAAGTCAGCCTCGGTTATTGACATTTTCTAGAAAAGAAAATGAGCACAGTGAGTGGAGTGCTAGACTTGGACTCATGAAGATCTGACTTCAAATTTCACCTCTGCACTGTAGCTGTGTGACCCTGGGCAAATCAATCCTTTTGGTCTCAGTTTCTCACAAAATGAGGGGCTTAGACTCAATGGTTTCTGAGGTCCCTTCCCACTCTAGACCTATGATCGTAGACTATGTAGCAATCAGAAAAAAGGTAAATTATTGATAACTGGATATTCGGCTTCTATTAACAGCCTAAGACTTCATTAGTTTATTGTTGTTAGGAGAGGGGGACTTGGGGGGGAGGGGAGGAGGACTGCTATCACATCACACTGTTAACTCATATTAAGATTAAGGTCCACTACGCTTCAAAACATTTTTTCAGACAAACTGATATCTAGCTATCCCTCCCCCAATCTGGTATCTAGGATGAAGTTGACTATTTTGAATCTTCGTACAGGACTTTGCAGTTATACCTGTTAAATTTCATCTTATTAGATTCACTCTGACATTCTAACCAGTGGAGACATTTAAATGTTACAAAGCACCTTATACACACAAATGAATGAATGAAAAAGCATTTACTGAGCACTTACTCTTACAGTTACTGTGCTAAGTTCAGTGGATTCAAAAACACAAGCTAACACAAGCCAACCCATGCCCTGAAGGAGGTAATGTTCTAATAGGGGAAGACAGCATATGGGGAAGTGGAAAGTTACAGGAATGGTACATTAGGCCACAAAGAAGTAGATTCACATACCCTTTCAAGGAGCAATTACAGAGATGATTTGATCATTCCAAGGTGGCTGGAGAGAAGATAGGCCTGGGAATAGGGTTTTAAGTGAGTCATGGCTGTACAGTGGGCCAGGAGAGGCACTAAGTGATTTGGGGGGAAAGAGGAGGAAGAAGGGGCGTCATTTATTAAACGCTTATGATGTTCCAGGTACGAGCTAAGCTCCGAGAATACAAAGAAAGGTAGAAATAGTCCCTATTCCCCAGGAGCTCACATGCTAATGGGAGAGACAGACATGAAAATAACTAGGTACATATGAGATAGAGAATAGATGGAAGGAAATCTCAAAGAAGTAAGCACTAGCAGATGTGGGGGGAGGGTGGGACTAGGAAAGGATTCTTAGAGAAAGCGGATTTGAGCTGAGTCTTGAGGCAAAAGGGGGGAAAAGGAGAGGAGGAGGAAGAGCATTCCAAGAGGAAAAACAGTCAATCCCTGTAGGAAATACTGCCTGAGGACCTCCCCTTGCAGCCTAACATCTCTGCTCCTAAGGTAGTAAGGGAGGAAAGAGGGAGAGATATAGTAGAAAGGAAACCCTCAAATGAAACTCCCTCCTGCTCCCACACACAATTAAAGAAGTTTAGAAGTAGGATGCTGGACACCCTTGCAGTTGGGGTCGGGGTGGGGGTGGGGGGTGAAGGGAGAGGGGAGGAGGTGCTAATGACCTTGTCATCTTGGCATTTTGTAGCCTCGTGGCATTGAAGCTGTAGTTGTATGATTCCTCCCTCACACCCTGTTAGACTCTCAGCCACTTTTGAAGCCTTGAGTTTTTCACATTGTGGTGGTCCTACCTCCAGGGCCAAGAGCCCATTTGTCTTACTTGAAGAGCCAGGATCTGACCTGAGTGATTCAGGTTGAAGGGTTGGCAGAATAAAAAAAAAACAAGCACTATGAGGTATTGGCATTTGAATGGACCCAAGAGCCAGGAGGCAGGTATGAAAGAAAAGAATGATAGGTGGGGAGTTTCACTGGAACCCCATATCATATGTGGGGTCTGTTTACAATTGTTTACAATTACAGTTATCCCTTCCACATTGCAGAGGATAGGGGGAGGCTGCCCCTGCAATCTGGAAAATTGACATAAAAAAATTTTGGCCCTCTTTTTGCAATTTAAAGGATACAAGATACAAGAAACTTGAGATGCAAAAATCAGTTTGAGATCACTGTGAGATGTCCCGTGAGAGATTACTGTAAACATGCTTGACATCCCCAAACCAATGTAGAACTACAGTTCTTTTACTGAAAATTTGATTTTTTAAAAATTATGTAGCTGTTTATTTATGTTATTAAACAGTAAAATATATACTGTACAGGTAATATAATATATAACAGCACCTACATTTTATGCATTTGAGTTTCTAAACTTCTTCTGTGTTATCTGCTGGTCTTCACATGTCGTCTTCAGCTTCTGTAAAACTCCCAAAAAATTCCCCTTTAATTTTTTATGCCAACCCGCGATATATGGAAACACAATGGGGAAAGTTGCAATGTGGAAGGAATAACTGTATATAGTATATTGCTACAACAGAGCACTTTATAAACATTAATAATGATGATGATAACATTAACAATAATAATAACACTTAGTATGTGTCAGGCACTTGTTCTAAGTACTTTACAATTATCGTCTCACTTGATCCTCACAACAACTCTGAAAGGTAGGCACCATGATTATCATCCCCACTTTACAGATGAAGAAACTGAGGCAGGCAGAGGTTAAATGAAAAGCCCAAAGCTACACAGATAGTAAGGATGGATCTGAACTCAGGTCTTCCTGACTCCAGACTCAGTGCTTTCTCCATGGTGAATAAACTATGATGTACTGGAAAGAGCCAAAGATTTGAAGTCTAGAGGGCCTTGGTTAAATTGCTGGTATAAGGAACTACAGAGGAGGAAAGACTACCTACCAATGCAGATGGGAAACGTCCATTCAACTATTTAGTCTTAGACAGGTGTATGGGTCTCTGAGAGGTGAACTAATTTCCCTAGGGTAATGTGTCAGAGGTTGCACTTGACCCCAGGTCTGCTCCCGGGCCAGCGACACAATCCTACCTCTGTATTACCGGTGCGACCTTCGACAAATGACTAAAGATCTTTTGGGACCTCAATTTTCTTATCTGTTAAGAAGCTGGTATTTGGATTGGATGACTTCTAAATTTCAGCTCTAAATCCCGCTGCTCTGCCTGACTTCATTTCCAAAGAACAAGTTACGCCCTCCCAGGTTAAGCTCATCACCTCTCATTTTACCATCATGCTGCTCACTCAGGCCTTGACTGACACTACCTCCCTCAGCTTTCTCTCTCCTCTGATTGGAGGCCTGGAGGGTAGCATATTAAACTCCTCCCAATGCCTTCCTTTATAAAGGGAAGAGATTGGACTTTTGGCCTCACTCTGCTCTGCATCTGCTGCCTTACCTGGTTTCAACTCTGAAGAACAAGGCATTCTCTCCCTGCCCCCTTTCCTGACTCGTTTTTTTGAGTTGTAAGCTCCTTGAGGGGAGGGACTTTTTTAAAAAATAAATTGGATCCCCAGTGCTTAGCACAGTGCCTGGCGCATAGTAAGATCTTAATAAATGTTTGCTGGATGATTAGATTGATTCTTACAACAATCCTGGATGTACATATTGTAGGCATTCTTATTCCCGTTTTACAAATGGAATGAGCCTTTGGTCATGGAAGCAGAATCACTGAGTCTGGATCTGATGTGATGACAGATTCAATTATAACTATTATACAGATAAGAAAACTGAGGCATGTCAAGGTCTACACAATCAACAATAAGCAGTTCCAGGACTTGAGCCAGGTTGTCTGAGGCTTAGTTTATTGCTGGGTTTGGTGTTTTTTTTTTTTTTGCTTTGGTTTGTTTTTTTTTTAGTGAGGCAGTCGGGGTCACACAGCTGGGAAGTATTATGTGTCTGAAGCCACATTTGAACTCAGGTCCTCCTGACTCCAGGACCGGTGCTCTATCGACTGTGCCACCCGGCTGCCTCTGAGTCTTAGTTTAATGAGCTTTCTAACATATAACATTAGTTAGCCAAGAAGCATTTATAACGTACCTACTCTGTGCTAACGTACCATGCACTGTGCTAAGCACCCTCTAAGGTCTGAGCTGCCTAAAACCTTATCAATAGCATTATGCTAATTATAATAACAGAGTAGCTAGGTGGCACAGTGGATTGAGTTCCAGGAAGACTCATCTTGCTGAGTTCAAATCTGGCCTTAGATACTTACTAGCTGTGTGACCCTGGGCAAGTCACTTAACCCTGCTTACCTCAGTTTCTGTGCCTGTAAAATAAGCTGGAGAAAGAAATGGCAAACCATTCTAAAATCTCTGCCAAGAAAACCCCAAATGGGGTCACAAAGAGTTGGACATGACAGAACAACAGCAATCATAATAACATAGTTTTTCCATATGGATAATCACGTTTACATTCCTAATAATAACAGCTTACATTTAGTGGGGAGACAATGTGGTGCAATGAAAAGGGTACAGATTAAGAGTCAGAAGACCTGAGTTTAAATCTTGTCTTTGCCTCTATTTGTGTGACCCTGGGCAAGTCAATTAACCTCTCTAGGCCTAAACGGGGGGTTGGACATGATGGACTCTAAGGATGCTCCCAGCTCTAGAGTGCTGATCTTATCTAGACAGGTTCATAGTGTACAAAGTGCCCTCCTCACAACAACAACGGGAAGTAGTCAGGGCAATCACAATTATCCTCATTTTATAGAGGAAGGAAGGAAGGCTCACAGCAAGGTGGCTAGAGTAGCCAGAGTACCAGGCCTGGAGTTAGGAGGTCCTGAATTTAAATCTGGCCTCAGATATTTTTACTAGCTGTGTGACCCTGGGCAAGTCACTTAACCCTGTTTGCCTTGGTTTCCTCATCTGTAAAATGAGCTGGAGAAAGAAATGGCAAACCACTCTAGTATCTCTGCCAAGAAAACCCCAAATGGGGTCACGAAGAGTCAGACATGACTGAAAGGACTGAACAACAAGTGAGGCTCAAAGAAACATCCTTCCTATTGATGAAGAAGACATGAAGAACAGAGAATAGAATCACTCTGTCAATTGTAGCTAATGACATCAATGGGTCACCCATCACAGCCAGATACACTGGGCAGTGTGGAGAGAGAATGGGTAAATGTTAATACCTATTTACTGTCTTTAAAGAATTTACATATTGGGGCAGCTAGGTAGTGAGGTGAGTAGAGCTCTGGCCTTGGAGTCAGGAGGATGTGAGTTCAAATTCAGCCTCAGACACCTGACACTTACTAGCTCTGTGATCCTAGGCAAGTCACTTAACCCCATTGCCTAGCAAAAACAAACAAAGAATTTACATATTAAGTGGGAAAATGGAACACACCCAGTTGAGGGAGACATGTTAATGCTCACAAATGTATAAGTATGGATTGTCAATAGTGTGCTGACAAAAGTTTAACTGGTTTTCTGGGGAGAGGTGTATATATGACACACTTTTAAGTTTAACCTGTATTATTAATGTTTTCTCCATCATTTTCTTAAGACTAGACCATCAACAAAACAATAAATCAAGTCACAATTTGTTGAATTTGATGATTTTTGAAATCTAAATGCTCACATAGAAATTTTTGCAATCAGCTATCTCACCACTGGAGCTAGACAAGAATTACTTATGTACCTAATGCGGACAGGATATGAGGTAGTTGAAACCAGCTGGAAGTACTGTAATTTGGAAGTGTTCCTAAAGGAGATGATTTGAGGGGAAGGTTTTGTAAAAGCATTTTTTTAAAAAAATCCATGCAACACTGATTTGAAATGCAGTAGAATAAAAGCAGGCTGAGTTTCCATTATAAAGGCTTAGATTATCTCATATTGTTATATTAGGCAATAAAAGTTGCTTCAAAAATACTACAGTTTTTTGACTACTCAAAGAATTTTTAAAAGTTTTACTATGAGTCACATGATTGCAAAGTGAAGTGAGCAGAACCAGGAGAACACTGTACAAAATAACAGCAGTATTGTAAGATGATCAGCTGTGAATGACTTAGCTATTCTCAGCAATACAATGATCCAAGACAATCCTGAAGGACTCAGGATGAAAAATGCTATCCACCTCCAGAGAAAGAACTGATGGCATCTGAATACAAACTAAAACATACTATTTTTTATTCTATTTTTATGGGGGGGTTTTTGCTTGCATCTTCTTTAACAACATGACTAATATGAAAATATGTTTTGCATGATTGCACATATATAACCTATATCAAATTGCTTACTATCTAAGGGGAGGGGGGAAGGGAAGGAGGGAGGGAGAGAACTTGGAACTCAAGATTATTTTAAAATGAATGTTAAAATTGTTTTACCACCTAATTGGGAAGAATAAAGATATTATTCAAAAAAAGTTTCATTAGGGTAATATGATAATTATATGTATATACCATATATTCATGTATAATATGATAATAGGTTGGCATATTTCATCAGATATTTTCCCCAAGCCTACCTCTCCTCTAAACGTCTCCATTTCTTTTTTTCTTTTATTTTGGCTAGGCAATGGGGTTAAGTGACTTGCCCAGGGTCACACAGCTAGTAAGTGTTATGTGCCTGAGGCCGGATTTTGAACTCAGGTCCTCCTGAATCCAGGGCCGGTGCTCTATCCACTGCGCCACCTAGCTGCCCCCATCAAATGTCTCCATTTCTGTTGATGGCACTACTACCCTTCCAGTTAACCCAGTTTGCAGTCCTGGACTAATCCTTGACTTTTTTCCTCTCCTACATCCCCCATGTCCAATCAACGGCCATAGCTTATTGATTCTACCAACATGAGATCTCTCTCATTGTCTATTTTTGCTACTCATAGAGTTTCTCCAGTTCAGATCCTTAAAACAGCTCCCCTGGATGACTCCGAGACTCCTTGCTTACGGTCCCTTCACCCCTTTGATCCACCCTCCCCACAGCTGTCAAATCAATATTCCTAAAACACTAATCCAAACATGTCACAACCTAGGCTTCCTAGCACTCAAACATCGCTAGTGGTCACCAGTATAAAACAGAAAATTCACAGCCTGGCATTTAAAGACCTCCACCAAGATTATTAGGAAAAGGAAGGTTTGACATCCTTCCCCTTAGCTCTGATGCTACTATTTTCTTTAAATGGGTAGGGTTTGATTGCGTTTGTTTCATTCATTTATTTGTTTGCTTATTTGCTCATTCATTCATTCATTTAGCAGCATGGGAGCCAGAAAGGCCTGGGTTCAAGTCTTGCTACTGGTTTGTTCTGGCTAAGTGGTCCTGAGCAAGTCACTTTATTTCTCAATGGTCTAGACAACTCTTTAATTCTATAAGTTTCAGAGCAGTCAAGCACCTGCATTCGCAGGGGGGATTTGATAATCCAATAGTTTCCTATACCAATGAAATCAGGTCCAGTCCCTAACCATTTCATTCATTTATGTTCCTTAAAATATGTGTGCAAAAACAGCCTAGTTCATTATTATCATAATTATTCCTCAAATTTCTAAAGCACTTTCAGATATACAAAGCACAGTCTTCAAAACAACTCCAAAAGTTGAACCTTGCAAACGTTGCTGGCATCCTCATTTTACAGGAGAGAAAACTGAAATTCAGAAATTATGCCATACCCATAATCACACAGCTAGTTAAGTGGTAGAGCCCATAGTCTCAGTGAGTATCCTCTGCTTTTCAGGAGGCAGCTAGATGATAGCGTGCATAGAAAGCCAGGACCTGAAGACAGACAGAAAGACCTGAGTTCAAATCTGGCCTTAATAGCTGAGCAAGTCACTTAAACTCTGTCTGCCTCAGTTTTCTCATCTGTAAAATAAGGATGATAAAAGCCACGTACAGGGTTGTTGGGAGGATCAAATGAGATAATAATTGTGAAGTATTCAGCACAGTGCTTGGCACATTTAAGTTAAGCACTATACAAATGTTAGCTATTATTATTATTATTATTATCATCATTATCATCATATCAATTCCAAACCCTTCTTGAATCTTCAGGTAGATATATAAGTCACTTAGCCTCTCTGTGACTTTGGGACTACTGGTAAAAAGGGGGTGAGAGGAGGGTTGAGCACAATGCTTTCCACAAGCTCAGAACTAAATTGTGATAAATCACTTTGCAAATGCCAAGTTCTTTATGAATGCCTAAGAACGTCAGTGGCATGGTCACTGCCCAGAAGCCAAAGAATTCAGTTTTTGTTTTCACAACACTGTTCACTTGGCTTCTCCCCATCCGACTTTGCTGGCCTCCGTTCCACAACTGCACAGTGTCCAGGCTCCCCCAGAGGAAGGCGCCATAGAAACACAAAATATTATTAGAGTTCCCTGGAAAATTTGGACCATAAATTCATAGAGACTGACTCTCCTTCTGTGGACAAACGGTCTCCACCAAGTTTGAGACAGAAAATTGACATGTTTATCAGGCAAGATTATACTTGGCTTGCAAACAGTCATCTTCGAGCCTCAAATAAACAGGGGCTGCTGCCATGTTCTCTGGGCTGTGTCTTTTGGTCAGGGAGTCAGCACGCTGGCTCTGCCCCACACAGGAAGCTGGAGACTTGGGGCTTTTGCATACGAGCCAATGTTCTCCTCTGGATGCCTCACCCTCCCCTGGGCCATAGGTGCAGGCCTCTTAGACTCTTCTATGGATGTCCTTTTCCAGGGCATATTCGAGTTAGGAAAGGATTTTTAAAGGTGCCAAAGAGAGTGATTTATGAGAAGAGATTAAAAGAACTAAATATGTATAATATAGCTAAACAATGACTAAAGCAAAGTATGATAACAGTCTGGACCCTTAAGATCCTTGGAAATCATGGGGGGAAGGGAGGAGGAGGAGGAGAGGAGGGCATTGTTTAGGCTGTTCAGCAAGAAAAGTAGGATGGAGCCTATTACCCACATCTCCATCCCCTCTTTGCCTTTGTATCACTTCCTCATATTATCCATCCCTGAATCATCTACTTCCAACTTCACTATTTCTTGTCTCTAAAGCAGGACTTCTTAACCTTGTTTGTCTCATAGATTGCTTTGCCTTATGGTCTACAGACCCCTTCTTGGAAAAATGTTTTAAGGAGCATAAAATAGGATTACAAAGAAAACCAATTACCCTGAAACAAGTTATAAAAATGGGTTGGGTTTTTTTTTTAAGCCAGAGGTGTCAAACAAACAGCAAGTCCAAACCTGATTAAAATATAAATGGGAAATATTTAACCAAAAAAATACAATAAAACATAGGTTACATTTTAAAACAAATCAATGTGCAGTCAGGAGGGATTTTATGTGTAGATTAGTGGGCCCCATTTCTATTTGATTTTGACATCCCTGCTTTAGACTCTAGAGCTTCATAGCTTGGATTCAGTCAAGGGTCCACACTTGAGGACCTAGAGGGCCACATGCTGCCTCGAGGCTGCAGGTTCCCCGGTCCTGCTCTAGAGCACCCACAGATGCCCAGGATCTAACTCACACACAGTCCTTGAAAGGAATTAGCCTGATTCTATCTTTCCATTCTAGAAGACAGGCCCAGCACAGTACAGAGAATGCTGGGATCAGAGGAACAGAAATCAAATGCAAACCCAGTCATTTACTGTCTGTGTGTTCTTGGGCAACCTCTCTGGGCATCAGTTTCTCCTCCATAAAATGAGGAAGTTGGACAGGATGAGCTCTCAGACCTCTTCCAGCTCTAAAACCTAAAATCCTATGGCACCCTCCAGAAAGTGGGCTTATTTAGAGCACTCTAAGCTGGGTAGGGTTAGCAGAGAGGAGTTACTTCTTATTCCTCTTCCACCTCCAACCCTAATTCCCTCAGGCTACATGGGGCCCCAAAAAGTCAGGGCAGCTGCCTCTAAAAAACTATTGGTGAGACTGCTTGTCCCTAATCCAGGAGACTGAATTTTGTCACTTTCATCTAGGTGACATCCACCCAGGGCTTAACCACCAAGAGGTAGTAATCTGAAAGGCATGAGAACATTACAAAATCATACACGGTAATACCGAAAAAGACCTAATACAAAATAATGCTCTTTCTTCTGAAAAGAGTAAGGAAAAAAGACCCTCTTTTCTTCTGGTTTCTCCCTCTGTCTTCTCTATGAATAAAAGAATCTCCAAATAAGAAGCAATCTCAAAGGTCATCTCTCTTTTCTGTGCCCAAATACCCCACGATACCCCCAGAAGAGTGACCTAATCTTTCTGTTTCTGCATCAAGACCTCCAGAGGCAGGAAGCTCACTACCAGACAAGGTAGTCCATTCTTTTTTCATACAGCTATGAGTTTTGTTTTTGTTTTTTGGAAGTTCTGCCTTATATCGAGCCCCTAGAAGGCAACTAGATGGCACAGTGGATGGAACACTAGATCTGGTGTAAGGAAGACCTGAGTTCAAATTCAGACTCAGACACTCTGGGCAAGTCACTTAACCTGTATGCCTCAGTTTCCTCAACTGTAAAATTGAGGGAGGGAGGGAGGGAGGGAGGGACGGAGGGACGGAGGGAAGAGTTGTCATAATGGCACCTATTTCCCAGTGTTGTTGGGAAGGTTAAATGAGATAATGTTTGCAAAGTGCTTTGCAAACTTTTGCTTGCTATATATGTGCTAGCTATATTATATTGATAACATTATTAATATGATTATTATATTGATAATACTGTTAATATAATTACTATAGTATATTAAGACTTTCACCCATTGCATGGGTGAAAGTCTTTTCCCCTGAAGTGTGCCAGTGGCCCTGGGAGTCGAACTTTCTTGTGCTGCTTTTCCTCCTGCTGGAGTGTGGTCAACATCCTTACTTAGAGACCAGCCAGTAAGCCTGTTTAGCAAACCAGCTCCGATAGCTTTAGGACCATAAACTAGAGCTAGTAGAGACTGTGGTGGGCAGCTAGGTGGAGGAGTAGATAGAGTGTGGGGCCTGATGTCAGGAAGTCCCAAGTTCAAATTTGGCCCCAGATATTTACTAGCTGTGTGACCCTGGGCAAATCACTTTACCCTGTTTGCCTCAGTTTCCTCATCTGTAAAATAAGCTGAGAAGGAAATGACAAACCACTCCAGTATCTTTGCCAAGAAAGCCCCAAAGGGGGTCAGGAAGAGTCAGACATGACTGAAATGACACAATAACAACATGTCTAAGGTGCTGTCTTAGGTACTGGGGATGCAAATTTTAAAAAAGAGGAAATACTTCCTGCCTTCAAGGGCCTTCATTATACTTAGAATATACAATAGACTGGCAGGGGCAGCTCTGGCCTTGGAGTCAGGAGGACCTGAGTTCAAATCCGGCTTCAGACACTTGACACTTACTAGCTGTGTGACCCTGGGCAAGTCACTTAAGCCTGTTTGCCTCAGTTTCCTCATCTGTAAAATGAGCTGGAGAAGGAAATGACAAACCACTCCAGTATCTTTGCCAAGAAAACCCCAAATGGGATCACAAAGAGTCAGACACGGCTGAACAACAAAAAAGACTCCGTCCTCCCCATTTGAGATTTTTTAAAGACAGAAAGGAGAAAATATGCCCTGGGCAAAACTGTCAAGTAGACTACCCTCCAGGTCCTATGGTGTTTTCTCCCCACTCCTTCCCATCGTGCCCTTATCTTAAGTGTGCCCTTTCGGCCCAAGCCAGCCATCATGTCCTTATACCCCCCAAATCTAAGTTTTCTTTCCCTTATTGGAACCCTCCGGTCTTTCAACTTATCCCTTTAGGAATCAACCCTTGACCCTGCTAAAATTATCCATGCTAATGTGCTAATGGTGAAGAGCTTAAGAACGGGCTTCCAGGTAGCTAAAGACTTTTTGAAACAGGAGGCCGGACCTTTGTTATCTAAATAAGGCCCAATTAGCAGCTGAGCTGATAGCCTTGGCCAGGATAATCAGACAAATAAGAAAATGAGTAACTAATGCAGAAAGATGAAAAGAATTAACGGTGTAGCACTAAGGGCTGAATAAAGAAAAAGAAAGTTGAAGAAAAATAACAATCAAAAAAGCCTCCCAAACCTGTATGCATTCAGGGGAGAGGGGCTGTACAGGGAAACACCAAAGGACATGAATAAATGTAATGGAACCAAATTAAAAATTGAAGAGGAATAAGTCTTGGGAATAATTTCATTTACATCTACATCCTTACTCTACTTACAGATGTATCTACATAGCACAAGTGAAATAATGAATTGGCATTAATTTGATCAGCATGAAGAGTCAATCTGGGTCAAAAGATACCTCCTGGGCTTTCTCTAGTGGTAGGAGATGGGAGCCAGATGCATCAGACAATCATCAAAATTATACTTCTCTTTGTCCTGCAGAAATTCAGCCTCCCGAGGTAGGTAGTGAACACAAAATATCATTTGGACTCCTTTCCAACCAGCTCTAACAACAACAAAAAAATGCTAGAAACAATTCTTCACTGGCTGGGCAGTAGATTAGATGTGGTACCAGAGGAATTTTTCCATCTCTGATCTTTCTCTTTATCTGCAAGCCAGAAATATGTAAAATAATCTCCTTTTCCCAGATGCCCAGATTCCTTTGGCAGACAGAGGCTTAAGCCAAAGTTTATAGCTCTCCCAAGCCTTTAACCCAAGACCTGTCAGGTATAGAGCTTGAGAAAATGGGCTTTTGGGGTGGGGCGGGGAAGACGAGGAGGGGTGACATCTTTCTGGGTATAGGAAGGAGACTTACAAGTTTCACCACTTTTTTTTCCTTTTAGCTTTTCTAGGTATGTCCCTTTTGTGGGGCCCAGGGGCCTGGAGCCAGGATAGGGGTTAGCGCATTTTTTCCCCTCTGTGTTTCTGAGGGATTCCTGACAGAGCCCTTCAGGGCTGCCTTTTATCACCACTACACGCTTTAGTGAGCCTTTCGTGGCTCACAGACAATGTGTTCTGTGCTGGATTAATCCAGCCTGCATTCATGCTCAGGATGTGGGCAATGGACAGGGAGGGAGGTGGGGGTAGGAAGCAAAAAAAGAAAAAAAGAATTTGAGACAGACACCAAGAAACAAATTCATTTGTAAAAGAGGATAACGTATTACTGGAAGAGCCCAAGTTCAGGCACAAGTCAGAGTCAGAATCTGGAATTTGGGGAGAACAAGGCAGAGAAGAATGAGTGAACCTAAGGACCAAAGACAGAAGGGAAAAGTGTAAGTGGAACTCCAGTGCAGGGTAACCCATCAGATAATGACAAGAGCTGAACATCGGAAAGGCTAGGCTGTGGTCTCAGTCCAGTCATTATCTTGGTATGACATCTGGAGAAAGTCACCTAATCAGTGTCTCCCTCAGTTTCACTGCCTTTAAAATGGGTGCCCAAATGTAGATAGACATTGTTAGTAGTAAAACATTCTGACATCACTAAATGAAAGATGTTTCTTACGGAAACAAACCATTGTTTTTCACCATGCTATTGCCATCCCCAGGCAAAACAATTAGCGGTGCACTAGTAATAAAAATAACAACAGGGGGCAGCTAGGTGGCAGTGGATAGAGCCCTCGCCCTGGAGTCAGAAGGACCTGAATGCAAATGCAGCCTCAGACACTTGACACTTACTAGCTGTGTGACCCTGGGCAAGTCACTTAACCCCATTGCCTCACCAAACAAACAAATAAACAAACAAACAAACAAATAAATGAAATTCTCTTCTCTTTAAAAAAAATAACGATAAGAGTTGGCATTTATATTGTTCCTTAAAGTGTATATATATTAACTGACTTGATACTCACAACTCTATGAGGTCATTATTATTGTTGTTCATCCTTCATTTTCAAAGAGGACCCATACCCCATTTTAGAGATGAGGCTGAGGGAAGTTAAAAGATTTGCCTAGGTCACACAGTTACTGTCTGATTTAGGATTTGAACTTCGGTATTCCTGCCTCTGAGTCTAGCGCTCTCCCCAGGAGATACCAAGCCTTTGCACTGATTTCCTCATTTTGTCCTCACCTATGGGCTGAGTGAGACAAGGCATTATTACCCCCACCCCCTTTGATGGAGAAAAGAAGGCTCATAGACCCGGAATGACTTGCCAGAGTTTACAGCAGCAGAAGTAAAAAAAAAATACAGCTAATTGTCCCCCAACTTTGCCTTAATGTCTCATTCCTGGGCAGGCATTCCCCCCACACCTATTTCTGACATGAGACAGAAGCGTGGTTTCAGAGACATTCAGTCAAAGGATTAAGTATGTACAGTATCTAATATCCTTCCCACAGGGATGAAAAGCTGATCAAATTCAGTTCCCGTGGTATAGAGTGACCCACTTAAAACGTGGCCCCTGATAGTCAGTATGGGCTTATGAGATGTGCCTTAAGTGGGCTGTCTGTATCATGTTCGGACTTTGAGAGCAGGTTTGGATATTGCTGTATATGTGCTGATAGAAATTCTTGCACAGATTTCCCCAATGGTTTAGCCCCCAGTCACCACCATTTCCACTTCTCTCTGCTTTTCCACCCAGAGGCCCCCAACAAGCCAGAGCATGTTTGCCCACTAACCCCTGCTCTCTCACCACCCCTTTTCCCAGAGTGGTGTTTGGTGTTTTTGTTTTGTAAACCAGAGCTGCCCCACCTGCCCCACTTACTCTAAAGGAGACTGACTTAAGAAAAAGAGAGTGGCGATGGTGGGGGTGGTTCTGGCCCCACCAGCTCTGGACCCAGGATGACTCTCTTGGTCTCAGCACATTCTAGGGTATCAGCTCTGTGGGGCATCAGATCATTGCCTCGTGGAATTGGAAGGCATCTGAGAGGTTATCTACAATCCTCTCTGTATCTAAACAGTCTTAGCTCTCAGATCCATTTGCCCCAAAGTTGCCCAACTGATATTCCTAAAACTCAGAACCGAACATGGTACTCTCCTTCTCAAAAATATTTAGTGCTTTTTTATAGCTTCCATGACAAAATACAAATATCTTCAGCCTGGAATTAAAAACTCTCCTCAATATGATTCTCATCTACCTTTCCAATCTATGTTTTTGTATCGCTTCCTTCGTACACTCTCCACAATCCAAGTGGTGTCCCACTACTGTGCCTTTGCACAAGTGTCAAGCCACTCATGGTGCACCTAGATGAAGCAGTAGATAGAGCTTGGGAACTGGAGTCAGGAAGGCTTGAGTTCAAATCCAGCTTCAGACACTTGCTAGCTGTGTGACCCTGGGCAAGTCACTTAACCCCATTTGCCTCAGTTTCCTCAACTGTCAAATGAGCTGGAGAAGGAAATGGCAAACCACTCCAGTATCTTTACCAAGAAAACCGCAAGTGAGGTCAGGAACAGTCAGACACAACTAAAAAGACTCAACAACAACAACAACAAAAAAGGGATAATAATAGCACCCACCTCAGAAGATTATCATATGGACCAAATAAAATGGGATATATAAAGGGCTTTACAATCCTCAAAGCCTATTTATGTAAGCTTTTATCTGTTCCCTGCTAGAGACTTTTCCCTATAGAAGATGTCCTAATGGAAAAATATTGCTGAATCAACCGTTCTTTAAAAAAAAAATAACTCCATGCCTTCCTCTTTCCTTCTAGTTCATTAAATATCACTGCTTTAAATGCTATTAACACACAACCTCCCATTACATCCCCTTCCTTAGTTTCTTAGTGTCTGGAGTCAGAGTTGCTAGAGATCTCCTCAAGGGTATGTGAAATTCACAGGCTGAGTTCAGGCTTGCAAGGAAAGGATTAATTAGGCAAAAAGGCAGTTGGCCACATAAGAGGGTGCCCACACCCCATTCCTGGTCTGGTATTTTGGTGTTCTCATTCAGACACACAACAGTCTCTTTAGTTCTAAGTGCCACTTTAAAAAACAAAAAAAGGTAGAGAGCA
Source organism: Phascolarctos cinereus (assembly GCF_003287225.1). Lineage (NCBI taxonomy): Eukaryota > Metazoa > Chordata > Mammalia > Diprotodontia > Phascolarctidae > Phascolarctos > Phascolarctos cinereus. Next base: position 103,183,517 of record NW_027556098.1, read on the forward strand.
AGTTCCATGGGAGATGCCCAAGTACTGTGTTTTACACAGGCAAATATGAACCGTTTTCTGTTTTCACAGGTCTGCCAGCCCTAATGGGCTCAGGAGTCCTCACAAGTCTATAGAAAAATATCACTTCACCTCACATCTTAGTCCTGTTGGGAAAAAAAATGACTAATTGAAAATGATTCTGGCCAGCAAAACAACAAAAATGTATTTCTTCAAGAAGTATTTTCTTTTCCAATTGCTAATGGAATACTGGAATACGATCGACTGTCAAAATTGATTTGTTTTCAAATAGTTGTGGTCTTCGTGAAGTTGAAAAATACTTCTTTAAAACCATCATGCATTTCATTATGTTTGGTCGGTAGAACCAAGTTGATCAGTTTCGAAACCTTAAGAACTAGTTGGCTCTTCCACAATTAGAGGTCTAGACATTTACTGTGTCTCCATTCTTACTTTTTCATACATCTCTTTGCCAATTTTTCACCAGGTGGGAGGTGGGAGTAGAGAGTGACTGATGGAAAGAGAATGGTGATATAGCTATCTATATGTATACATACACATATACATGTGAAAATACATATATGTGCATGCATGCAATGAGGTTGGAGGTAGGGATCATAGATGACCACTGCTGGAATATGTTCCAATTCTAGCTCAGTGTGACCATGAGTCAGTTCCTCAACCTCTCTGGGCCTCCATTCACAGGTTCTTAGATTTAGAGCTGGGAGGGACTTCAAATACCCTATAGTCCAACCCCTTCATTTTACAAAGGTCTAGAGAGAATGAGTAACTTGCCCATGAGCAAACCAATAGTAACTGGTAGAGTCTGGATTTGAACCCAGCTCTTCTGACTACCCATTTAGCACTGTTTCCGCTATTCTACATTGCCCTCATCTATAAAATGAGGGGGCTAGGCTTTATGACCTTGAAGATGCCTTCTAGAATACTTAGATTTCTAATGCTTTGGGGAAAGGGTTAAAGATTTGGAATAAAGGTAGATAAGTTTTATGGGCAGCTAAGTGGCACAGTGGATAGAGTGCTGTCTGGGGTCAAGAAAACTCACATTCCTGAGTTCAAATTTGGCCTCAGATACTTACTAGCTGTGTGGTCCTGGGCAAGTCACTTAACTCTGTTTGCCTAGGTTTCCTCATCTGTAAAATGAGCTAGAGAAAGAAGTGGCAAACCAATCCAGTATCTCTACAAAGAAAACCCCAGATAGGGTCATGAGGAGTCAGATACGACTAAAAAACAATGGAATGTTTTAAAGCTAACTTGATATGACCATAAAAATTGAATTATTTTTGCTATGCATTACTTTATTTTTATATTTCTTTCAAAGTGTTTTATAATAACACATGCATTTGATATTCCTTACAATTGCCTCTAGAGATACATTGGTGTAATCACCTCTATGGTTACACATGGAAAGTCCTATGGGACAGGCTGAGTCTACACATAGCTACACAGTTAAATTGAGTCAAATCATCTGTTTTCAGCCATCTTAAGAACCCATATGGATACAAGCAATTAGATAACCTTGGCTGTCAAGCTGTGAACATGTAGTCAGCAAGGGGAGAGGAAGAAGTGTCACCAAAAAGCTGTTTGGCCTTGGTAGGTCCCAATCAATATGCATAATACAAGTACAAATCACAAACAGCACCAGTGTGAGGCAGGTAAAATTATGCTACCTTTCAAACCACTCCTCACCCCCTTTTCTGAGATCTCTCTCCTTTCCCTCCTGGTGCCATTGTCTTTTCATTTCCCCTGGAGCTAGGATCCTAAGGTGGTAACTTATAATAATTTAATGGAGTGTTTCTCAATGTATGAGCCCTAGTCTTTTCTCTCTCTTTCTCTCTCTGTATACATACATATATATATATATATATATATATATATACACACACATATATATGTGTATATATATACATATATACACATATATAAATATATATGTGTATATATATACATATATATGTGTATATATATACATATATATACACATACACACACATATATATATACACATATATACACACACACACATATATATACATATATATATACACACACACATATATACACATGGGTATATACATATATAATATAGACACATAATATATAAACTATAATACAATGTATACATATATAATACATATATGAATATATATCTGAATTCAAAGGTATGTAGATATATACATATGATTTTCCTAAATATATATGTATGTGTATACATATATATTATATAACTATGGGGTACTATAGTGTCCTTGGGCAAGTCACTCAAACTTCTCTGGGCCTCAGTTTCCTTCTTTGTAAAATGAAGGGGTTGAACTACATCTCTAAAGTCCCTTCTGGCTCTAAAACTGTGAACCTATGAACCGAGGCCCAAAAAGGTTAAGGATTTTGCCCAAGGTCACACAGGTAGTAACTATACCTACACCTACACATCACACACGTATATACATACACACACTTATACGTGCACATATTTGGCCTAAAACTATGATTTCATCATTGTGTATATGTATTAGGAGTAGGAGAGGGGAAACATCACTCTCTATATGCAGAATAAATAATATTCCTCTAACATATCTATTTTTCAAATGCACATGGATACCCTGGTGATTGATAAAATATGAATTCATAGGAGCATAGATGTAGAGCTGAAATGGAACTTGGAGATCATTTAGCCCGATGCCTTCATTTTATAGAAGAGGGAATTGAGGCCTAAAGATGCCCAGAGTCGTACTGGTAGTAAGTAGTAGAACCAAGATTTGAACCCATCTCCTTTGATTCTAGGTCTATTGTACTGTCCACCTTACCAGCCTGTGTCCTTTAGGTGAATATAATGAGAGATTCTTGGAATGACAAGGCAGCTATCACAAGGCTCAGTGGGTAGAGTGCCAGGCCTAGAGTCAGGAAGACTCATCTTCCTGAGTTCAAATCTGGCCTGAGTCACTACTAGCTGTGTGACCGTAGGCAAGTCACTTCACCCTCGTTGCCTCAGTTTCCTCATCTATAAAATGAGCAGGAGAAGGGAATGGCAAACCACTCCAGTATGCCAAGAAAACCCCAAATGGGGTCACAAAGAGTCAAACACACTTGAACAATAACTCTGAGGACAGGGTCTGACCTACTTGTTTGTATTTGCATCAACAATGCTTAGCTCTCAAATCCTTTTCCATTCCTTCATTCATTCATCCACCCATTCATTTATTTATGCACTTATTCATCTAGTCGAAAACCTTAATCTTACTGAAGAAGAAACAGAGACCAAGAGGTATTAAGTATCACAAGGCTAAAATTGGAACCCGTGTCTCCTGACGCCAAATCCAATGTTCTCGATAGTAGCTTTTTCTTATTCTGTATTTGTGCAATTGATACTAACAGCACAATTGTCATTTTAGGGTAAGCAAAACTCTTTGACATTAAAAAAAAAAAAGGTCTCCACACTGGAAAAGGTTGGGAACCACTGGCTTAATCGTCACCCCTCCCTTGGTACTTTTTTTTAATAGGCTAACTCCTAAGAAATGAATATTTACTGGAACTTCAGGGAACCACATTAACCAGTAGGGGCTTGTTCCAGATGCCCCTCAATTCATACCACACTGACAAGCTGTCTATACCCAAGGCAAACTCTGGAGAGAGTCCAGTCACATCAGAGCCCTCATCATGCTGGAACGTTGGGGAGGATTGCCCTACTTGGAAAAGCTCTAGCCTTAGTTGTAGCTGCCTTTGCCAACTCTGCCCATCTAATTACATGTTTATGTATTCCATTACTATTTCTTGAGTCCTATTAGTACAAAACTCATGTATAGACTGAGACATAGAAACTCCCACTTCTGGATGCTACCATCACCTAGAATACAAATGGAAACTCATTTGTTAAGAGCTTATTAATAACAGCTAGCATTTAGATAGCTCTTTAATGTTTACAAAGTGCTTTACAAATGTTATCTTATTTGATCCACACAACAACCCTGGGAGGTAGCACTATTAAAACCCCCCTTTTACAGATGAGGAAACTGAAGCAGACAGGGCTTAAGTGACCTCCCTGGCACATGTAACTAGTATGTGAGGGTGGATTTGAACTCAAATCTTCCTCACTCCAGGTCCAAAACTATTGTTTTTATATTGTTTGACCAAAGTCAATCGTTCTTGGCACTTAGTAAGCACTTAATAAATTATATTGACAGACTCAACTGACTTCACCCATTACTCAGATCCAGCAAAATTGGTTTCTTCTCTTTGCCCTCTCTATGGACATCCACAATGACTTTCTAGCCTATGTGAAGGGTGACATACCTTTCAGCTCTATCCTTTTTTGACTCAAGGTTAGAGTAATTTTAGCTTCTTTGTTTCTGTTGTCATTCAGTCATTTTAGTTGTGTCCAACTCTTCCTGACCCTATTTGGGGTTTTCTTGGCAAAGATACTGGAGTGGTTTGCCATTTCCTTCTCCAACTCATTTTACAAGTGAGGAAACTGAGGCAAACATGGTTAAGTGACTTGCCCAGGGTCACAGCTAGTAAGTGTCTGAGGTCAGATTTCAACCCAGGAAGATGAGTCTCTCTTACTCCAGCCCTGGTGCTCTATCCACTGAGCTACCTAACTGTTCTTTGTTGTTAGACTCTTCCTAAGCACAGCTTTTCCTCAGAACACAATGATGGATCAGATGAAGTGGAGGTGACTGTTTCTGTCTCTGTAAAGAATTCTGTCCCTTGGGGTTTGGGAAACATGATGATTTCTCCTACCCTCAAAAAAAAAAGACTTCATTTTCATATGAAGGAGAATCATAATAAACCCTGGGGCAGAGCAAATAAGCAAGACAACTAACCCCAAGCCTTGAAAGACTGCTTGGGCGTGTTAGCTTCTGCTGTCCACTCCCCAACTTGCTTATGCCTCTCCATGGAAGCATCCCATTGCTTAAAAAAGAAAAAAAAACACTTTACAGGATGTGTGAGAAACTTCTTTCTTAAATGGCTGACTGAGCAAATTTAACTGAGCCTGTTACCCACTGAGTTTCTTATCAAAGCTCTGAGGTCCAGTTTTCTTTGAGTTTTTGCTTTCATCTGGAATCTCTCTCCCCCCTGCCCTCCCTGCTGCCTTCAGCAGCACAATATCAAACAGCTGGAGTCTAGGCAGTCCCAGCTTCGGCAATTTCTCAGTCTAACATGTGAAGGGGGGAGGAGAGAGGTAGGGATTTTCATGTAGGGCCAGATGGGGCTGAGCTGGCTTCAGGATATCCCATAGACTGGATGAGCAAGGCCTCTAGGTTCAAAGTCAACTTACCACACGGGGTAAGTTTTTTTTTCTTTTCTTTCATCTGGGACACACCAGATCAATCTAGTTGGATGGCCCCCAAGTTGTTTTGAAGTTGCGATGGGTTTTTTTTTATTATTATTTTTATGTCACAGGTTCATCTCTGATTCAAAGTCATGCCTCTCTAAGAGCAGTTTGGTGGTCTCTAGTCAATACGTTGGAGGCTTAAGGCCAGTTCTGTTTAATAGATATTCCCATCAATAATAACCCACGGCCAATTTTTACACTATGGTTTTTAGCCTTAGAAGAAAAGCCAACCCTAGTTCTGTTTGTTGGCAAAGTAGGAGCATCGGGCCTAAGTCTACAACTGTGTTGGTAGCCCAGCAATCTAGAATTTTAATTATGCATTCATTTGCATTCTCTGGTAATTGTTTCATGAATATTAGTCTTATTTGTCCTTTTATTCATTCAGTAGATTTGCCAGAATCAACTTCATAAAGTATAATTCTGATTGTAACGCTCCTGTTCCAACTCTTTCAAAGACTACTCCCCTGCCAAACTCCTGAGGTCGGCATTCAAAGATCTCCATCAATTGGCTCCAATTTACCTTTCCAAATTTATCTCCCTGCCATGTACCCTACCTCTCTTTGTGCCCAGCTTAAGTCTAGAAACTATATGTCTACACCTAGTGAAAGTAGCCAATTATTCTGAACTACTTTGTATTCCCTAAACATGCACCTTACTGTCCTTTTTCTATATCTTTACTCACTATTCCATCTGCATTGAATGCCTCCCCAAAGACTTCTCCTGTTCTTTCTGTTCAAGTTTTACTCAACCTTCAAAATCTAGTTCCAGTGCTATCTATTCTACCTTGTCTTTATTTGTTCCCACTGCCAATAGTAATCTTTCATCTGAATTCTCATATCTCTCAGTTCATCAATCACCTTTCATATTCTACCTTTTATTATAGTTACATGCTTACTTGTTCCTATTAGAATGACAACTTCTTGAAGTCTAAGACTTTCTTATTATTATCAAAGGAGATATCAGACATTAAGCCCTTTCCAAACCTTAAAACACAATGTAATTGCTATTTTCTTCTTAGAATAAGACATAGTAGGTGCTGAATATTCTCTGTATTTGCTGTTTTCTTGAGTGCCTCCTATCAACAAGGGATTTCATCATTCCCATCCCATCACTTCCTACAAAATTGACCATAATCATAGCCAACCTCAATAAACACTTATTTATTAACTGATACAACACTATACAGCACAATTATGTTGCAAATAACATCCCCTTCAGCCACTCTGGACTACCTAACATATTCCTGGCTTTTTCACTGCTATACTTTAATATACTATTCAAAAACTTTCAATAGTCCCTGTTACCTACTTTAAAAAAAGTATAAACTCCTTAGCCTGACATTCAAGATTATGACCTACATTGGTAATATAAACCATTGTCTGCAGGAAAAAAGAAAAATTAGCAAACTAATTGAATTTTAGCTTATATTTCTTAAAAAAAAACCTGAATATTTGTTATAGATTTTACATAGGTCCTTAGTAAGTGAGAACTATATTTCAGTTGTTGAATTGCATAACAGGAAGCCAGACTCACAAATACTTTATTTATCAACATTACTAATAGAGTAAAAAAAAAACCTTTATTCAGAAAATTAGCATGGCTAATATTCATATAACAACAACAATAAATTACATTTAAAGAGCTCTTTAAGGTTTTCACAGTATTTACATGCCTTAGTTCATTCGATCCTCACAACAACCCTGGTGAGGTAGGACATCTTATTATCCTCATTTTACAGATGCTGAGGCTTAGAAAGAGGAGTGAGTTGTCCAAGGTCATATAGCCGTTACCTAAGGCGGGACTTCAACTCATATCTTCTTGACTCCAAGACCAACACTCTATCCACAAACTTTATCTATATGAAGATAATATAACTCAAATTTCTCTTTCCCTTGTAGACATTAACTAATGCTGTTCTTTTGCCTCAAACTACATACTTCGAGCAACATTCTCTTAATAGAGTTATAGCTTCTAGACTTGAGTTAGATGTGATTTAGAAATCTATTGAAACTAACTTCATTCCCCTTTTTTTGACAAGATTACTAAACTAGTAAGTGAGAAAAATGCTGTACAGATACTTTGCTTATATGATAGCAAAACTTTTGCTAAATTGCTTCATACTATTCCAAATCAACTCTACAGGTAACACAGAGCTGGAAGAAGAGCTGACATACTGGATATTAGAGGCAGGATTCAAAAAGATCTTTAAGACTAGAACTTTGGGTTGCATCTAAGAAGATGAAATTCAGGAAAGATAAGTGGGAAGTCTTACATTTTGTACAAAAAAAAATCAGCTTCCCAAGTACAAAACGGAAGAGACTTGGTTAGAAATAAATTAGTCTGGGGGCGGGGGAGGGAGGGCACAGAAGTTCTGAGGGTTTTAGTAGACTGCAAGCTCAGTATGGATCAGCAGCATCCTGTGACATCAAAAAAAAAAAAAAGGCAGCCAAGGAAACATTAGGTTGCATTAAGAAAAGACCTAGCTTCCACTTTTTATGAGAGCAAAGAATTTGAAACAATTTGGGACAGCTAAACAACTGCGATACATGGATGTAATGGAACATAACTTTGCTATTATAATTGTTGTATATGCTAACTACAGAGAATCATGGAAAGATTTACATGAACTGATGCAAAGTAAAATAAACAGAACCAAGAAAACAATATGCACAGGAATTACAACAATGTAAATGGAAAGAACAATTACACACCCAAAAAACCAAGTTAATGTAGCAAAATTACAAAGATCAAATGAAGCTATATGAAAGGTTATCCCCAACCCAGTCTTTCATGGAGGTGAGAAATCCACAGGTGTTACACATTGCATGTGTTTTAAGATTTTTTTCAATGTATTGATCTGTAGGGCTGATTTTTTTCCTCTCCAAAAAAAAAAAACTTTGTTCACTCATGTTTGATTCTTCATGAACCCATTTGAGGTTTTCTTAGCAAAAAGTGGTTTGCCATTTCCTTCTTCAGCTTCTCCAGCTCATTTTACAGATGAGAAAAGGCAAACAAAATCAAATGACTTACCCAGGATCACACAGCTAGTAAATGTCTGAGATGAATTTGAACTGATGAAAATGAATCTTTCTGATTCTAAGCCCAGTGTGCCACTGTGCCACCTAGCTGCCCCTAAAAAAAAAAAAACAAAACCCAACTCTACTATTTGTTATATGGGATGACTTTCTGGGATGGATACATGAGATAACTATGAAGATACAAGAAACAAACAATATCAATAAATACTTTTTTTTAAGACCTAACTTCCAGGAATAAACAGGTGGTCATCTCTGCCCTTGTCAGAGCTTATCTGGAGTAGTGTGTTCAATTCTGAGTGCTACAGTTTAAGAAGGTTATTTACAAGTTAAAGAATGTCCAGAGAAGGACAACCAAGATAGTGAAGGACCATGAATCCATGTCACATAAGGACTGATTGAAGGAACTGGAGATGTTTAGTTTGGAGAAGAAAAGACTCAGGTGGGACTTGATAGCCATCTTTAAGTATCTGAAGGATTTTCATGTGGATGAAAGATTGGGTTTGGTTTGTTTAATATTAGTAGGCAGAACCAGAAGCATTGGATGGAAGTTGCAAAGAGGATGATTTAGGCTTGATGTCAGGAAAAGTTCTCCTGACAATTAGCATTGTCTAGAAGAGGAAGGAGATACCTTGAGATGTGGTTGAATCTCACTTCCCTGAAGATCAATAAATAGAGGCTGGACACCTACTTGCTGAGGATGTTATAGTGGTCATTCCTTTTGAATATTTGTTAAGAGTAGATGGCTGCTGAAGGGCCAGCTAGGTGGTGCAGTGGATAGAGCATTGGCCCTGGAGTCAGGAATACCTGAGTTCAAATCCTACCTCACACACATAACACGAACTAGCTGTGTGACTCTGGGCAAGTCATTTAACCCCAATTGCCTCAAAAAAGAAAAAGAAAAGAGTAGATGGCTGCTAAGGTCTCTTCCAACTCTCAAATTCTGTTTTTCTTTGATCATAGGATGGGTTGAAGATGTGAACTAAGCTTTCCCTACTCTTGGGATGTCGACTTATAGTCTTAATGACCACGTATCTAAACTCTTCTGGAACCACTGGGTCTGGCCAACAGTATGAACTTAATTAATAGTTGTTGACTTATGAGACTTAGAGTCAGAAGATCTGGGTTGGAGTCCCACCTTGGTGGCCACTTGCTATCTATGTCTATAATAGCTAGAGCACTGAGCCTAAAGTCAGAATGACCTGAATTCAAATCCCACCTCAAACCCTTATTAGTTGCATGGCCTTGAGGGAGGTACTTAACTTCTGTCTGTCTCAGTTTCCTCATTTGTAAAATGGACTAATAATAGTCCCCACCTTTCCAGGTGCTGAGAGGATCAAATGAGATAATACTTGTGAATAGCTTAGCACAGTGCAGGGCACTTAATAAATGCTTGCTTCTTTCCTTTATAAAATGAGAGGGTTGGATTAGATAAGGGATCTTAACCTATATATTGGGAACCTTTTAAAAATATATTTAAATAAGTATATTTCCAGATAATTGTCTTCCTTTTGTAATCCTGTGTATTTTATTTTATGTATTTAAAAACTATTCTGAGACGGGGTCTGTAGATCCCTTCTGGACTACCAAAGGAGTCCATGTCACAAGAAATGGTTGAGAACCCCTGGACTAAGATGATCTTTAGGGGCCCTCCCAGTTCTAACATTCTACGGTTCTACAAAGATATTTTCATAGAAGACCCTAGCAGTCACAACACAGATATGTACAGGAGTATGATCAGGAAACATCTTTTTCTATTACTCATTGGGCTTCTGCTGTATCTCTCAGCCCTCTTCTTACTCCAATTTCTACTCATTTCCTAATGCCTTATTGAAGTCCTGACCAGATTAATCACTGGGAAATCTAGCTTTTCCAAGACGGAAAAAACGGAGGAGGAGAAGAAACTCAGCTCTGCAATTCTCACGATGCTCAGGATGTCTTCCTTCCTGAGGTGCCCCTTCCTTCATGAAAGTACCCTAGGCACTGGACAGAAGTAACATTCTAGAGAGTCCATTCAACCACTCTCAAGGAGAAGATCAGCAGAAGAGGGGAACACAGCCCAACGGTTTCTCTCAATATGTCTCCTGTAGCCCGGGAGTCGGATAAGAACTCAGATGGCAAATGAAGGGAGAATTTAGACAAGCACGGCGCAGCCGCCCTAGGGCAAAAGAGGGAGAGTTCAGGGTCGTAATGTTGTAACAACATGGTTGTAGTAATAATAATAATAGTAACAATAATCCTACTAATAATAGTAATAATAAAAAACAATAAACATCCATTGAAGCACCAGCAGTGCCCTTGGTGATGCTACAGATGTTCATCTAGGAAGATGGTCCCTGCCAAGAGAACTTTACAGTCAAAACAAGACAGGAAAGGCAGTCTTGGGAACAGAGATGGGGAAGCTTGGGGTAGAGAGGGAAGAGAGAGATGGGTCATTCTCCCCGAGGTGAATGCATTGGCAGAATATTTTGCCTTCTGTCCTTTTGGGTCTCACTGGATCTCAGCCCAGAGTTGTGTGTCAGAAAGCACACTAGGCTTTCAAAGGGAAAGCTGAGAAAAATCCTGCCAATAGAAAAGGTGGAAGAAGAGGATTAAGGAGGGAGATAAAGGAAAGGTGAAGCTAAAAGGGAAGAAGGCAGTGAAAGGGGAGCGAATGATGTTCCCATTTGCAGAGTTTAGCTGATGTCACAAAAATACTAAGGAGAGAGCAGCATTCACTGCCTTGATAAGAAAGCAATATAGGAAAGTCAATCTGAGTACACATTGTGCTCATTTTTCTTTGTTTAAGGCCTCTCAAATAATCTTTGTTTTTATGATTGCACATATATAACCTATATCAAATTGCTTACCATTTTAGGAAGGGGAAGGAAGGGAGGGAAGGAGGAAGAAAAATTTGGAACTCAAAATTTTGTAAAAATGAGTGCTATAATTTGTCTTTATATATAATTGGGAAAAAATAAAATACTATAAGTGAAAAAAATCAGTTTTTTATAGCCTTCTTTTCCCAATATACCTTAAACCACTAGAAATGACTAATTTAGAAAAACACAAATTAACATTATCTATGTTGTATTTATTTTGTGAAATATTTCCCAATTATATTTTAATCTGGTTCTGGTCATATTTAGGAGTTGCTGACTGTAGGCAGAGTTTGATGCCTCTAGCTATTCTCTGCCAGTGTGTGTGTGTGTGTGTGTGTGTGTGTATGTGTATGTGTAATATGCAGCATCCATACTCTCCCACCTCTGTCGTCTACCCCCCAGACTGGTCATTGCATTAATTTGACTTTAGCTGACTTTTAGTTTGTTTGTTTTTTTTAATTTAACAATTTTAGTCATTGTGAATATAGTTCTCTTGGCTCAGCTTTCTTCACTCGGCATCAGTTCACATAAGTCTTTCCATGCTTCTCTGAATTTCCCATATTTGTCATCCCTTATGGCACTCCTATGCCATAGTTCATTCATCTATTCACCACTTAATAGACACTCTCTTTATTTCTAATTTTTTGCTACCACAGAAAAAGCTGCTTTTAATAATTAGGTATATCATATGAGGCTTTTCTTTCTGTCTTTGACCTTATTGCGGTACATGTGCAGCAGCTGTATGCCTAGTATGTTATTTTATCACTTGCAATAAGTTAATGGTAGAATTAACAGAAATTGCCAAACAATTATGGACCTTATTTTGTCCTCCCTGAGAATGTGTTTTTCTGGTCTCCCAATGAAGGACATTAGAGTCCCCATCACCTTTGTGGAGATCACAGTGATGCCAATGCTTAGATAGAGGTAGAGGCCCCAGTTTGCAAATTAACCCCTGACCCACCCTCACAACTTGCTTCTCAGATATTTTAATGCTACTAAAATCTGGGTTTAAAAACCAGACTGACTCATTTTCTACTTTAGCAACCTCCCCCCCCTCTTTCCTCACTCTTCCCCTCCCCAATTCAGGACAGAACCTCTGCAAAACCTGAAGTTTTATAATTCCTTCTCTTGCTTTCAAAAGTAATACAAGGCTAAAAAGTTTTAAATTATTTTCTGACAGCACAGTTTTTAAAATTATATGTCCAATTTATTATATGTATATATATTTAAAGCAAGTTTTAGATAATAACTAACATACATATGCATACAGATATATAGGTATGTGTATGTGTGTCTGTATGTATATGTATATGTATATATGTATTATGTGTATATACTGTATATATGTATATGTGTGTATGTATATATGTATCCTGATCTATATCTCACCACTGGATCCAGATGGCTCTGGAGGAGAAAGTGAGGCTGGTGACCTTGCACAGCCCTCCCTCACTCAAATCAAAGTCAATTGCAAGTCATGACATCAACTCCCTGATGTCATGGTCATCTTCCAGAACAAAGGACAAAACACAATAACAATATGTATACATATACACACGTGTGTGTGTGTGTGTGTGTGTACACATACATACACATATACACATATGTGTATGTATGTGTGTGGGGGTATGATTTGTAAAGAAACTTTACTTATGTTGTTTCCATTTTGGCAACAGGTGCAGGCAGGCCATCCTTCATTCCCCTTCTGCTTGTGCTTATCACTCTAGGACTATCCCCATTCTCCAGCACAGGTAGTCTCTCCCCTTCCCCCTTTTCAGCTCCTTTTCACATGTTGCCTTCCCCCATTAGGATGTAAGCCCTTTAAGGACAGAAACCATCTTTCTTTTTTCTTGGATGTGTAACTCCAGGACTTAGCACAGTGCCTGGCACATAGTGGGAATGCTTGTTGCTTGTCTGCCTATCTGCCTGATTTCATTTGACATTCACAGGTTCATGTACAATCCTCTCCTATTCTACAATTGCTATGGAAATGTTTGTCTTAGCGTTTAAGTTTAGAATAAAAATAATCCTTCACAAATTAGATAGAATTTTAAAATCATTTTCTGATAGCTATCTGTTGAAATCCAAATTAGGATCACAGACTTCACACTGGAATGGACCTTAGAGGTCACTGAGTCCAATTTATGAATCCCTTCTATGACATCCCCAACAACTGGGCATCCAGTTCTGTCTGAAAACCTCTAATGAAATGAAACTTATGTTCCGCCGGCCAGGGCATGGCCTGTTCTATAACTGGACAACTCTAATTGTCAGGAAGTTCTTCTTTACTTTGAACCAAAATTTGCCTCTTTGTAAACATCCACCAAGTTGTCCTAGTTCTGAGTTGGTAAGCTGCATTTTCTTTAATTTTCCCCAAAGTTTTCCTGGTTACATATAATTGGAGAAATTAAATGGGTAAGAAAAGCAGCCAGGTGGCTCGGTGGATAGAGCACTGGGCCTGGAGTCAGGGAGACCTGAGTTCAAATTCAGCTCAGATACTTATTAGCTGTGTGACCCTGGGCAAGTCACTTAACTTCCATCTGCCTCAATCCAGTGAAAAAGGAAATGGCAAACCACTGCAGTATCCTTGCCAAGAAAACTCCATGGACAGTAGGGCCCACAGGGTCACGAGGACTCTGACACCACTGAACAAGAATAACAATAAGACCTATATTCAACTGATATCTCAGGGCCTTCCTTACAACCCAGCACATTTCCCCAACATCAGGGCACTGAGGACAGTGCAGTTGTTCTGGGAATTGTTCAGATTGGTGATACCCAGCCCAGGCATGGCCAACGGAGGGCAAAGTCACTGATGCCAAATGTCTCCTGGACTGAGAGTCTTTGGCATGAAGCTCTTCCTTTGGAGGTTCTTGGTTACCACTATCACTTGTAGTCATAAGAAGAGTTAATAGAAAGAGCAAGGACATTCCCTCCAAATGTATGAGCACAATGAGAGAGAGACAGACAGGCATACAGGTAGTTGGACAGATAGATGGGGGAGAAAGAGAGGGTGGGTGGATGGATAGATAGATAGAGGTAACTGGATAGACAGATAGATGTGGGCAGATAGAGATAGGTGGGTAGGTAGATACAGAGATAGAGACAGACAGACGGACAGAGTTTTGGACAGATAGATGGGGAGAGAGATGACAATGATGATGATGATGATGATGATGATGATGGATAGATAATTATAATAGTCTTAGCAACTCTTCTCTCTCTGAGGTCTAGCCATGCTGCTCCTCTGTTCAAAAGGTTTCCTTTGTTCACTGGTTACTGCCCATAAGATGCAGTACGAACTCCTCAGTCTGGCATGTAAGACCCTCAACAATTTCACAGTTTCCAGCCTTTCTTCACACTTCTTTACACTCTCCATTTACCAGACAAAAGATCTGTTCTCAAATCCTGTTCTGAATTTTTCCACCATGGTACATTCACACACTTAGGCTAAGCTCCCTACTAGAAGACAGAGTTACCTAGGTGGAAAACAAAAGGATCCTTTCCCCCAAGGGCTCCCTTCTCATCTCTGCCTGGTCCATTCAGTTCGGTAAACATTTACTAATCACCTACTAGGTTCAAGGAACTGTCAAAATTCTTTAAGTCCTTCAAGGCCAAGTTCAGATGCTTCCTATTCCAGGAAGCCCAAGTGATTTATTCTCCTTCTTTAAATTTTCTTATAGAATTTTATTAGACCTTTCCTCTTCTCTATTATGTTCTATTTCATAGCCAAAGAACCAATGAGAATGCTTTATGTATAAGGCCCACCCTTGCATCATATGTATTTATTTATTCACACATCTGACATCTACACCCCTACCCTCACCTCTATTAGATTGTAAGCCCCATTAGGGGCAAGATCTATGTAGTTTTTCATTTTTGTATCCTTAACATTAAGCACAAGCTTTTTGTATAGTAGGTCACTAATAAATGTTTGTTGAATTATATTAAAGAGAGAAGTTTAGTCGGTCCCTAAATAAATGTGTTTGAGAGACAGTGTGGTTCAACGGAAAAAAAACAATGGTTTTGGAATCTGAGGACCTGGGTTCAAATCTCATTTCTACCACTTACTACCCAAGACACTTTGGGCAAGTCACTTGTTAGACCTCTGTTTCCTAATCTGTTAAAGGAACAGATAGACTCTAATGTCCCTCCCAGCTCTAAATGTATGTATAATCCCATGCATTTGATCCAGGTACAAACCTGAATCTGGCTAACTTTCTCAAAAAGAGAATAGGAAAGTATTCAAAAGTGGAAAGTAAGGAGAAATAGAGTCAGAAGAAATCACTTCAGGTCACTAACTCTCAGTCAGAAATGACCTCAGAAGTCTTCTGGTCTATCCCATACCAAGCAGAAATTGCTTCTATGTTCCAGGGAAGTGGGCATCCATCCTCTTCTTGAAGACTTCCATCAATGGACAATTTATTCGCTTGCCAAGAATACATGATTATAGAAAATGAAGCAGGTGGGGGGGGAGGTTTGATAGTGCTAGAGTAGTGGGAAAAAAATTTACACGTCCTTTCTGAAGATTAGTTAATAATAGGTGGTCTGTGTGGCTCTGTGGACAGAATGCTGAGTCAGGAAGTCCTGAGTTCAAATCTGGTCTCAGACTTTACTAGTTGTGTGACCCTGGGTAAGTCACTTAACCCTATTTGCCTCAGTTCCTCATATGTAAAATGAGCTAGAGAAGGACATGGCAAATCATTCCAGTATCTTTGCCAAGAAAACTGCAAAAGGGGTCCAGAAGAGTCAGACACAAGTGAAAAACAACTCAACAACAACAATCTTTCTATCCATTTTACTTCTTAATCTCAGACTTCCAGCTAAGACCTAGTCCCAAAGATGTTCCCAAGCACCCAGGCATATAACCAATGTCTATCTGATTTGCCCAGATAATAAAGGAAAAGGCAACGGGGCAGCTAGGTGGCACAATGGATAGCGCACCAGCCCAGAAGTAAGGAGGACCTAAGTTCAAATCTGGCTTTAGACCAAGCACTTGACACTTACTAGCTGTGTGACCTTGGGCAAGTCACTTAACCTCCAGTGCCTAAAAAAAAATTGTTCATAATAATACTTAATATTGTTAATAACAGTAGCTAATATTGTTAACAATAGTGTATAATATTGTTGATAATAGTTAATAATAATATTTGCTTAGCATTTTTATACTTTTAACAAAAAATTTTCTTGTCTTGGATCTCATTTGGGCCTTACAAGAACTCTGTAAAGCATGTAGGGTTAACTAACATGACTATCTCCATATTACAAATGTGGAAACTGAGACCCTGAGAAGTATTTGACTTGCCCACCCAAGGCCCTGAAGTTGGTCAATGGCAAAATCAGGTTTAGATGTTTATTGCCATTTCCAACTCTCTTTTACCTAAAGTGATTCCTAATTAAGACAAAGAGGACGTGTGAAGCAGCTACCTGGCATAATGTATCCAGTTGAGAGCTGGATTTGGGAGCCAGAAAGATCTGAGTTCAAATCCAGCCTTGGGCACTTACTAACTATGAGACTCAGGGCAAGTCACTTAATCTGTGTCTGTCTCAGTTTCCTCAACTGTAAAAGGGTGATAATAATAGCACCTATCTCACAGGATTGTTGTGGGGATAAAATGAGATATTTGTAAATTGAAAACCTTATATAAATGTTAGCTATAATTACTAAATTAGGAAGTTGGATTAGATGGTCTCCAAAGTCCACTTCCAGGCTAATGTTGCACGATTTTACCCTAGAGAGGAGAGACCAATCCTGCCTCTGACCATGGGATCATTTGGCTCCACACTGCTCTGAAACATTTCCTGTCTCAATATTTTGGCTGGGACCAAGCTAACATTTTAAAAAAGAAAAAAAGGCATGCCTCTCCTTCAGAAGTTGCCCCTTCCCCAAATCCTTCCTTTCCTTTTGCAGCTGTTCCCTTATCCCCTGGATGATGAATTAGACCAGGTCAGGGAGCTTTCAGCTTTGGGCCTTTGCAGACTCCCTCTCTGCAGGACAAGGGGGTGGAAAAGAGAGGGGGCGGGACCAAAGAGTCTCACCAATGATTTTCAATTATTATATTCTCTGATTTGGTTCTTTCTATCCCTGGCCACACACACCTCACACATACATACCCCAGTACCCCCGGTAAGAATAGCAGCTTTGAGTCTAACTAGTTAACCATAATTTTTGCAAAAAGAAAGAGAAGTAGGAGAAATCAGAGAAAGGGGTCTGAGAAAAAATCGAAAAAGTGTCTGTAGGGTGGGAGGGGAAAGGATGGAAAACTGAGTGAAAGGACGCGGAACAGAAATACCCAAGATGAGGCTAGGAAGAGGGTGGGGAATAATAGAAGAGAGAAGGAAAATGTGAGAAAGCCGAAGGTTGAATGCTGAAAGGAAGAAACTGAGGAAAAAATATGGAAAGGTTCAGGAAAAAAGAAGGATAACAAAGTTAGGTGCTTTAGAGAGAAACTGACCAACTATTTAAGACACCAGTTTTTTTTCCCCTCTTCAGTTTCCTTTCCAGGACTGATTTTTTTTTTCTTTCCTCCTTTTTGCTCCTCCCCCTCTTCTCTGCCTCCTCCTCCTCTTCGAGGGGGGAATGGGAGGCCCCAATGCAGGAGTAGCGAAAGAAGGAATTGTTTGAGAGTTCAGTCATCCAAAAAACCTCCTTCCATATGGAGGGTCCGGGTGCCCTCATCGCAATGCCTCTTTCCTTCTCCTCCTCCTCCGTCTCCTCCTCCTCCTCCTCCTCCTCCTCCCGCCGACACTGCCACCGCTTCTTCCTCCTCCTCCTTCCCTGAATAGCAAACCCATCACCCGACACACTTACACTTCCACGCAAACTCTCCCTTAATCGCTTCCTACCAAACCATCCGGCCTGGAAATTCTCTACTTCAGATTGCCTTTGTTGCTCCTGCTATTTTCTCTCTTCATTTGGTGTAGCTGTGTGTGTCCGTGTGGTGTGTGTGTGTGTGTGTGTCCGTGTGTCCGTGTGTGTGTGTGTGTGTGTGTGTGTGTGTGTGTGTACGTACGTGTTCTTGTGTGAGTGTTCGTGTATGTATTGCCATCCTAGATTGCTGACCCTGGGTTCTAAGTTTGCACTTCTCTACACCGTCTGCATTAGAGGTGAGTAAAACAATCATAAAGAAGTTTGGTTGTTGTGGTGGTGGTTGTTGTTGTTGTTTTAAGTCTCCTCTGGGTGTTTTTGTTTGTGGTTTGTTTTGTTTTGCCGGGGGTGAAGTGTAGGATGGAGAGTCGGGCTTTTTATTGGAGGGAGGAGGTTGTTGCATGGAGAGAGGAGGAATTGATTTCTGGAGATTGGAAACGATGTGAATTTCTGGTCTGGCCGGAGGCTAGGATCTGAGTTTTGGAAGTTGCCTGCCGGGCCGCAGCTACAGATCTTTGTGTGCCTGGATGTTGGAGCCTTGAGCATCTAGGACCAGGCATATTGCAAAAAGTTTGTCCGAGGGAAAAAAAGTTTGTCCGAGGCCGCTCCACGTCCTTGTCCCCAGAAGGCAGGGGTCTGCGTAAAGGCACCGAAACCAGATCGAGAGCGGAGACTGAGAAGCGTTCTTCCTATCGCTGTCTCCGGGGATCTCCCCCTAGGTCTCCCCAGTGGTCACCCGGCAGCTCGTTGATTTTCCTCTGCACTCCCCTGCTACTTGCGCCAAACCAATGGAGGGCCTGGGACTGGCTCCTCCAGCCCCTGCCGCTTGCTTTCTCCCAACTTCCCCAAAGATTTACACCATTTCTCGGCTTCCTGGCTCCAGGCCGCTGGATCTCACTTGCCCACAAAACTTTCCACGTTAGCCTGTCCCGGAGTGAGGGTGGATTAATGTCTAAATTGAAAGAATTTGTTTTAAAGAGAAAAGCAATGGAAAGGCAGTTCCAGGAGGATGAAGGGAAGGAGAAATAGTGGAGAAATCCCCAGTACTAGAATGTGTGTATTTGGGGCCAGAGTGGCAATGAAGGATGGGAGGTTTGGAGAGTGGAGGAAGGTTGGGGTGGAGTATGTGCGCGCGTTCTGCTTTCTGCTAGTTTTGCTTTTCTAGGCTCTTACTGGATTTTGTTTTGGTCATTGAAAGAAAATCATGGAAATGAACAAGTGGGAGAGGTGGAGAAGAGGGCAGTGGGGAGGAGTGAGCAAAGAAGGAAAACAGTTGCTATTTTGTTCCTGGAGAGCACTTATGGGTGCTTAACTTGTGGTCGTGCATATATCTTTCTAAGATGATGGAGGAATTTGAGGTGAGAGGAGAATAGTCAGTAAGGCTGACACTGAATGTAATGAATGGTCATTTTTTAAAAAGTAACGTTAAGGAAAATAAGGACTCTTAAAGGATACTGGTAATTTGATTAAGAATACTAAAATCACACAGCAAAAATGTCCAAAAAGCAACTTGTCATGAGTTCAAATTTGTTTTCTTCTTTGCACAAATCCCTAGTCCCATAAAGTTGCCCAAAATTACCTCTTTGAGCTAGGGAATGGATTTCCATTAAATTTATGTTGTTGATGAAAACTAATGTCTCCTTGGCCTTCCCAAGTTCTCTTTGTATGGTGGAGCCCACTTTATACCCAAAATCATTTGCCAGCAGGGTAACTTTGTAAGCACTAGATAATTCATTAACATAATTGTTAAAGTTCTTGCATGGTTTTGGGAGGAAGGGAACTCCCCGTCTAGAAACTCCCTTCATTGGTCCAGTTCATCAACTCCTCTGAAACTTTGTTTTTGAGAGTTGCCTGGGCCGCTGTCGACCACCTTCCAGCTTATCTACATCACTAGTAGAACTTGAACTCAGGTCTTTCCTAATTCCAGCACTGGCCTTTTATCCACTAGGCCAACCTGCCTCTCTCTACATGTCTTAACATTTCTGATTTACTTGGTGACTAGTCCCTTAACTGCTCTACAATTCTCTCATGGCCTTTTGATCTTTCCATTTACAGCCAATAAATCAGTCTTCATTTCAAGTGGGCAGAAATTCATCAGCAAAAAAAAAAAAAAAGCCTAAACCCAAAACATAAAAATATTGTTTTTTTTCTGGCTGGGGGAGGGGAACATCTTTAGGGGAAAGCACCTTCTTTTTTTTCTTCCCGGTAGCTTATATTCTTTAAACTTATCTGGCTTCAAAGTGACTCAGAGTAGAGAAGTTTCCAGGAGTGTTTCTGAGGATTTGTAATTGGTTCTACATAAATGAGAGAAAAGAAGGTTCCCATACTAATAATGGAGCTTCTTGGGATTAGCAATGACTGTTGTGAGGTATGAGTAGGAGTGGTATTAAAGTCTCCCAATCCCTGAGTTTTACCAGGGAGAATATGCAAATATATAATTTAAAAATCTGAACTACTTCATTATATTCTTTCTTCCAACTATTTCAGTATCAAAAGTCAAACAGGTTGAACCTTCAAAGAGCTAGGGGTTGCCCTTATGACATCAAACAACGAAATGAAATGTGAGGTTTGACAACTTAAACCTCAAAAATCCCTGTCGCTCATTCTTAAAGAAGAAAAAAAAACTGGAAAAGAGCTTTATGCAGCAAGAAAAAAAATGCACTAACATTTGTCCCAGGCTTTTCTGTTAGGAACAGATACAGATGGTTATTAGAGGCAGAAATTAGACTTTTGGCAAGAGATGCAAAAAAATATGGGAGTAATTCTTCAGCTTCCCATTGGATGAATTAGCTTAGTCTGGCAATATGAGAGATCCCACTACCTAATAGAAATGGGTGGAAATAGCTTCCTTGTTTTGCCACTTTGAAGTGCTCTTTAAAGTGTTTTGGACCTCAACCTTTCAGCAACTTGTTTGTGGCCTGTATAGCCCCCAAATTAATCAATAGGTGATTTTACTCATGAAATAATTCAGCTGACATCCCCACAAACACCACAGTGGTTTAAAAAGGAGGGCAAGAGGTGAGGTTGGTGGTCACAGATCCCACAGGATATCGGGAAAGCAGAGTTCAAATCCTGACCCAGCTACTGATTCTGGGCAAGAAACTCACTGTGCCTCTCTTTGCCCCTTATGCTACAGCACTGGGATATGTTTGTCCTGAATAATTTTTTGTGAAGTGCTTACCCAAGTTCAAAGTGGGATAATTGGATTTTGGAATTTGAGTTATCTTCAAACCCCAGGACTCCACAGGAGTTGTAAACTTTAGTTCATTTAGTAATGTAACTCTAACCCTACTTGATTTGGGTGCATTAGGAAAAGGTTAAAATTGGAAAAAAAAATCTCTGCACAGAAGGCCCAACCCTGAGTTTCCTATTTTCTTGCTTTCTTAGCCCAAAGATATTTTCTTTTAATCTTCATTTCTGTGACTATAACTTGAGGACAGAAGAAGCCCTAGTTGAGTCACTTCTGTCTCAAGTGAAAGTTTGTCTTGCTCAGCTTCTTTGGTAGGCTGCTAATCCATGAAATAAAGCAGTGTATACCTGAGTTCTCATAACCCCAAAGTATCTCAGTTATGATTCACAAGGAATAGCTCAATATCAAGATAAAGTATAAACATTGTTTACTGTCCTGTTTCTTATGAGACTGAAAACTTACAGGGTAAATTGAACTTAATTTATAGTGCTAAGCTTATTTTCTATTCCTGGGAACAATTCAAATCCTGAAAATGATTTGAATGGGTATTTTTCAAATTTATGGCACCAGACTAAATGTTGGGCATAGTATACACACAGATACACCCCAAATATGAAATCACGTTTACACACTGTTTTCGTGATCAGGTGTCCAATCTTTGGAACCCTCTTATACAGTAATGTCAGGGAAAAGATGATGGTGCTGAGTTCAATTGGAGTAAGTTGGAGAAAAATTGGAGTTGCCTCTTTTGAATGACCTGAGACACTACCCCAAGTGTTGGGAAATCTGGGTTTGAACCCTGGCTCTTTCTGTGAACTCCCATTTACCCTTGTCTAAGATCCCTGAACTGATAGTATTCCAGAATTTCTTCTGTAAAATGAGGATATTACAACTTTGGCTCCTCCCTTTCCCTTGACCCCCTCCATACCCAATCAGTCATCTTTTCCATTCTTTCTATTTCACATTCCTTACATCAGTCTCATCCTTTCCATTCCTTCCATTACCAACCTGGTTTAAGTCCTCGGTTACCTTTTGTATGAATTACTGTAATAGATCAACTCATCTTGTGTACCCCTCATGACGATCAGTCCTTCATCAGATTAGCCTTCCTAAAACTATTTTCATCATGTCACTCTCCTTCTTTGTTGACCTCATTAGAGGATCTAAAGGGGCCATCTCCAGACATCCTGATCTATAACTTGCCATTGGACCCAGATGGCCCCGGAGGAGAAAGTGAGGCTGATGACTTTGTACAGCCCTTCCTCACTTAAATCCGATTCACTTGCAAGTCATGACATCACCTTCCTGATGTCATGGTCCTCTTCCAGAACGAAGGACAAACAACAACAACTCCCATTCAAAACTTTTGGTGTCTCCCCATAGCTTATGAGGTAAATATCTAGACTCCTTGACCTGTTATTAAAGGCCTTCCATGACCTGGTCCCCAATTTCTCTTATATGAATCTTTTGCTTCAATAAGACTGAAGATGTGAAGCCATCCTTCTTATTTCTGCTGTTTTCCTTTAGACTGTGTTGTACCTGCTACCAAGTATGTTCCTTTCCCTATTCTCCACTTAAACATAGCCTACCTAACCTTCAAGGACCAGCTCAGATCCATGGTGAAGTCTTCTGTCATCTCCCCAGCCCTTAGAGATTCCTGGGACTCTTCCCAGAGCTCCAGAAGCACTAACTGCCAATGTTGCTCTTTTGTCACTTCTTAGATGCTATCTGGTCTTATCAGTTAGAGTTTTATGGGACTAGTTTAGTCTGGCAGTAGGGAGTATGGAAGATTCTATTCCTTCTGTGAAATGAGTGGGGATATCTTTCTTTATATTATTTTGAAAGGGCTTTTTCCATGTGTTTTGGACTTCACCCTTTCAGCAACATATTTGTGACTTGGGAAGCATAAAGATTAATCAGCAGGAGATTTTACTCGTGAAATAACTCAGTCAACATTTCCATAGTCTCTATAGTGGTTGAGAAAGGAGAGCAAACAATAATGTAAAAGGAAAACAGCATTAGAACTTTAATCAGTAGATGATCTTGACTGTGGAGGACCAATGGAGGAAACATGCCTTTCTCCCTTGGCAAAGAGGTGATGAACTCTGCGTGTGAATTGAGGAATATGTTGTCAGACTTTTTAAAAGGTGGGCAAGAATTGATTCTTCTGGTCATAGAATGCTAATATTGAGCTGAGATAAGTCATATTTTCTTGTGTCTACAGTTCCCTGCCTTGCACATAGTGGGAGCTCACTCAGCAATTATCTGTTTGTTAGGGAGTGGATGGATTATGGCTGCAGAAGAGAGTGTCTCTGAAGAGAATTGCCTTGTGGTAAAGGGTTGGGGAAAGGGTGAGAACTCAGCTCCAAGCATTTGATTTGCCATTATGGGCTGCTCATTTAAATGCTAACAATGGTTTTCTTAACCAGCTTTAAAAGTAATTGTGCATCCTTAATACATTTTTAATGGCATTTTATTTTTTCTAATTACATGTAAAGACAATTTTTAACATTCTTTTTCATGAGATTTCGAATTCCAAATTTTTCTTCCTCCCTTCTCCCTAAGACAGTAAGCACTTAATCAAATATTAATTTCAGTTCCCCCCTCACACTTGCAAAGCAGTGAGGCAAGAAACTGGAAACTCAAGGGCTCAGCAAGACCTTGGAGAAGTTTAGGGGTTTTTTCTCCTGTTTTATCATTTATATAAAATGAGGTTGTGGAAGATAATTCCCATTGAAGTTCATGGCCAAGTATCTTAAAAAAAACCAAATGCCAAGTGTTTGATATGTTGCATTGTATGGAGAGAAGATGAGAGAACTTTCTCTTTCCTAAATTCCAGAACAAACTTCCTGGAGCCTGTGACCTTGACATTTTCCCATCATTCGTACTGACAGTGAATAGACATAAAGAGAGGGGAGTAAGAGAGAGCAGGTGAGTTGTTTTTGTTTGTTTGTTTTGTTTTATTTTGGGGGTTTTTTGCTGTCATTTGTTTTGTAATATTTATAGCTAAATATCACTGGACACTTGTATGTTACAAGTTACAATATGCCTTTCAAATGCATAAGTAGCTTATTTTCCTAAGTCTCCTGTTTTTCTTTTAAAAGAAAAGCATCTGTGGAAAAATGGCAGCCATGAAAAAAGGCTTTTAATAGTAGGATTGGAGGAGTCAGGTTTTTGAGATTCCATCCATAGTTCAGACAGCTTCCAGTTTAGTGCCTCTAATCTCTGCTTGTCAAAGCTCCAGAGATGCAGGTATGGCCTTTCTCCGGCAGCACAGTAATACCAATGCTCGATATGCTGCCCTGGTGGGCCTTCAGTGACAGGAACCAGTTGCGCTTGCCTGGTGTTGCTGAGAGTACCAGTGACACAGATTTATGTCTCAAGTCAGTGGTATTATATAGAGTGCCTTGTGGTATGACGTACTATGCTGTGTTTATCTTGAAAACACAGAGTAACTCTGGCTTCTTCCCATCTTCTGAAATGCAGTTCAGGAAATCATTTGTCTTTTCCTAATGGCAAATTTGGCTTTATCTTCAAACGAAGCCTTTGATGTTTTGAATAGAGTTGGGGGTGGGGTGGGGTGAACAAGAGAGATATCATAGCAGAAACTCCAAATTCACTAGCAGAAAGTCCACCCAACTGAGATGTCAGAGAAAATGTTGAAGAGAACCTCCACATTCCTAGGAGTCAGCAAAAAGAAGCTGTAAGTTCTGGGCAGGGGAAGATGAGTCTGGTTTGCATCAAGTGTATTGCCAAATGCCCTTGCTAGGGAGGTAGCCAGAGAGTAATATTTTAGAGAAATGTTCTTTTCCCAGAATCCTTTGGCAACACTGAACAAGGCAGAGTAAGGATGAGGTGAGCGTGTGGTTCCCAGTGCATATGGGAAACTTCAGTTGTTACACAGGAATGAATAGAAAATTTACTACATCTACAGCACTGAGGTAGGGACTAGGAGGGCTACCAAAGGAAGGCTTTCTAGGGCAGATCTTGCTTGACCTCCAGGTGATTTCATTTTAGTTGGAGAGACAAGAAAAAAAATACATGAAATAATTCCTCAGATACTTCAGTGTACTCATGATGTCTTTTATGCCATGCCTCATATGTAAGTCACCATCAGTAATATGTTTACAACCTACTTTTATGCATCTTGCATCTTTTCATTGACTTTTAACCATGGAACTAACTCAAAAACTTAAATACACGAGACTAGTACAAAATACTAAAGGGATCAGAAAGAAAAAAACATGATCTTTGTGGAGGTGAAGTTCGAAGAAAGTAGCAAAACTTGTCAAGATTTTAATTTTTTATGTCTCAGTTTATAAATATTAAGCCCTACTCTCTGAAAAACTCACTCTTCTTTAGTTGGTGACTCACCTCTAGGTCTGAAATTCAAGGTGGCTTTGAGCTCTAGGTTTGTTAGAAATTGGAATGTCCTATATTCAAGGAGGTTTTTGGAATTTGTATTTCGGCTAAATTCTTAAAGTCAAGGGTGAGGATGACACCAACCTTTTGAACCTGGATGACTGGAAGAAGTTCATGGCAGAGCAGTAATGAGGAGGGGTAGGTGTGCCTTTTAGTGATTTTTGCAACTTAAAAGTCTTAATAGTGAGGTTTTGACCTTGAAAAATTTAAAATATGCTAAAAAAAAAAGTCAAGGGAACTCTTTTTGAATCCTGTCTCTGCCACATGACAAGTTGCCTCATCTCTCTGGGCCTCAGTTTCTTAATCTATAAAATGAGGGGGTTAGACTAGATGTCCTCTGAAGTCCTTTCCAATTTTAAATTCTGTGATTAAAAAAAATGCTTACAATTAGTCATCTCATCACCTTTAGCAGGTGAAGAAAAAACACTTTTCAAATATTATTGTCTCATCTTCCAGATTATATCTGTAAAGCCATGGAAATGAAGGTGTTGGACATTCCTCTAGTGCCTCTGTACTAAGCAGCACTTCAGTTTAAATTTAGAGATTCTGCTGATAATCTTTCATTTTAGATTTCTGGTTCTGTGTATTGCTCCAAGGTATTGTTATCTATAAGGTCAGCTTAGTTCTGTCACCCACAGTCCATATAATCTGAGCTTGTAATATCCCTTTTCTATATTACAATATACAAATACCCTTTTCACTGAGAGAAGTGGACTATAAAATGACAGCTATTGGTTTCAGCCTGACGAGCCTTCAGTTGACCACTCTAATCAGACACTAGATCTAAATTGGGGATATGTAGTTGTGATCCCAGGACTGCTGCCTGGGATGATGGGATCCCTGGGGTGCTGAATGTCCCAAGTGACAGCTTAAGAAGTACCCACATGTCTTAGCTTCTGTCTTTTAAATTTGCTGTTTGTTCTGCCTTTGTGTGAAAAGCCTAATCTTGGTGAAACATCATATATTTTCACTTCTCTGTTGGAATACAAGACCCAGGTCAATAAAGGTGAACCTTCAACCTCTGTTGTGCTCCCTCAATCTTATCTGGCTTTTTCTTTTTTTTTTTTTAACTTAAAAATTTTTATTTATGCTTAAAAAAAATTACTGGTATTTACCAATACCCAGTGCCCAATAGAATCTTTCCTCATAACAAAAGAGTTAAGCAAAAAACCCCTCAAAACTTAATATATTGACAGTCTCTGACCATGTATATCTCATTACATACCTGTAATCTATCACTTCTTAACTGAGTAAAGAGACCTGCTTGTCTTTTTACCCAAATGAAGTTTCTTTACTAATCTGAATTTATATATTTTTTATAATTTAAGCAGGTTTGTTAAAGGTGGTTCATAACTAATTGGGAGTGGGGTTTGGTTTATTCATTTTCTTTTAAATCAGGAGCTTCTCTTAATTATTTCACAAATCTCTCTCTCTCTCTCTCTCTCTCTCTCTCTCTCTCTCTCTCTCTCTCTCTCTCTCTCTCTCTCTTTCTCTTTCTCTCCCCCACTACCCTGTCCTTTGTTCTAATTGCTAGTACTATATAAAATGAAGCATCCTCATAAGACAGAATTTTTTGTTTTACGATAATTCAGTTTAATGCTTCACACACACATACACCATTTTTTTGAAAACCAGTGTTATAGCATAAGTAATGGACATCCTTTTTTAATATGAATGGATGTATTACATAAGAAGTTGTCCTAAAATCACAGAACAGAGTTAGAGTTGTATTAACCTTAAGTCCAAACTTCATCAGTTGTAGCCACACTTAAAATGATCAACATTAACCACTGATGCTTTAATTCTTTTATGAGTTTGGTGTTTTCATCCCAAAAGACAGAAAATGTAAAGGGGCCAGGTAAAATCCTCCACAGTCCAGTTCCTTTATTGCATAGAATTCTATTGTAGTGATAGAGGCCCTGAAGTTCGGTCTGGCCTCAGCCTCTGTGACGGTGGCATTCTGCCAGGAAGTTTCCCTGGGTGGTCTTTGACAAAGGCGAAAAGGAGTCATGGGGGCATTAAGCGCTCCCATAAGGGAGAAAAGGGTGTAGTCTCGTATCTCTAAATAAGGTGACTTTCTCCAGTTGGAGCTCTTTGGGCTTTTTTTCCTTAAGTTTCTCCTGGACATCAGTCTCCTCACTTTGAAACTCTAGGGCTGCTACACCATGGTCTTGTATACAAGTGAAAATAGCTGAACAGGTTTCTTGAAAGAGGTGTTGTGATGTGGGGTTTATTTTTGTTCTTCGTTTTTGTGGACTTTTCCATGAAGAGCCAATTTCTGTGATAATATTTTGTATTTATGTGGTACCTTCCTTCCAAGAGGGCGAAAGCAGGTCAGCAGCAGGCACCCTTCATCCTCACATCTTTCATGAAGGGAGGACTTATTATTCTCTATTGACAAGAAGGGAAGCCCACAGAGTGGTTAAGTGGTTTGCCCAATTCATACCGTGAATCAGTGGCAAAGCCGGGAGAGTAGCCCCTCTAATCAGAGCTGAGCAGCAGAGGTGGGTGGTGTTCAGCTCAATAAAGTCGTTTACTAGTCAGTAGAAGAGGCAGCTTGCAACAAAAATTACCTTGGGGAAGGAAGGAGCAGCTGTGACAGGCAGGTTTGCATGACAAGAGTTAGGACTTTCTGTAGAAACATTCTAAGGACAGCAGGAAGAGAAGGAGGGAAGGAAAGAAAGAAGAAAGAAAAAGGAAGGAAGGAAGGAAGGAAGGAAGGAAGGAAGGAAGGAAGGAAGGAAGGAAGGAAGGAAGGAAGGAAGGAAGGAAGGAATAAAAGAAGGAAAGAGAGAGAAAGAGAAAGGAGGGAGGAAGGAAGGAGAGAGGGAAAGAAAGAAAAGACAAGGAGAAAGGGAAGGAGTATCTTTATGAAGAGGGAGCTTTGGATCCAGGAAGACTGGATTCAGGTCCTGCTTCTAACACTTACTGGCTGTGTGATCCTGGGCAAGTCACTTGACCTTTTCAGTGCCCTGGACAATTCTTTTTTTGGGGGGAGGGGGGGCAATCAGGGTTAAGGGACTTGCCCAGGGTCACACAGCTACTGAATGTTATGTGTTCGAGGCCGCATTTGAACTCAGGTCCTCCTGACTCCAGGGCTGGTGCTCTATTCGCTTCACCATCTAGCTGCCCCCACCCTAGACAATTCTTAAGACTCCTAAATTGTAGAAAAATTGATGACCCTCATTGATAGAGATGGTTTCCTCACCTGGGAATTCCTTTTACTAATGAAATTGCAGATCCAGTTCCTACCTACTGCTGGACCACCATTGCTTTTCTAGTTGGTTGTGAGTATTAATAAATAACTGGGGGCAAGGCTAGGTGGAGGGAAAACATTACAAAATGTAACATTAAGGTCTCCTGTCCATTAAAGCTATTTCTTTTGCAGTCCACATAGCATAAAAGGACTTTTGTCAGATTTGGGGGGGTTGGGAGTGGGATGGGGAGGGACACCAGAATTTAAACCTAGAAGATGGAGTGGAATATTTTTTAATGGGCTGCCCCATCATTTATCATGTGTTTGCAGGGTTTGGAAATAAGGATAGGAGTGAAGTAGACCTAAGCTAGAAGGTGTAGTTGCCTCCTGCCTCAGGAGAAGCCATTTCCCATCTGAACTAAGATCAGTCCTACTGGTTGTCCTAAAGTGTCCCATCCCTAACCCCGTTCCGCATCCCTACCTGAAATCCTGGGGTCTCAACAAGTGTAGTCAATCAGACTGTTAGAGCTAAGAGGATGGGCTGAGTGGTGTTTGGTTTCATAGATAATTTCAATGGTCAAGAGGAATACAGTGATAAGAAAAATATCTTGGGGAAAATGTCTTCCCACAGAGCAAGTATCAGTTTGTATCAGAGCGTGTTTTCCAGGGACTGACAAAATATGGGACCTTCCAGGGAAACAGGGCAGCAAGAGAAAAAGACTTCCCATATAGATAACTGCAGAGAAATGAAACAACCCTTTATCTGAATATGGGGATTTGGCTGGAGAAGACGTGGTGGAACCTCTTGTCTCTTGTTGCAAACACCTGGTAACCTGGTGCAAGAGAGCACTGGAGAAACCAAACCTTGGTTTTAATCCCAGCTGTGTGAGCTTGTCTAATTGAGTAACCTTAAGAAAGTGCCTGGGCTTTCCATTTCACAAAATAATACTTGCTCGAACTACTTTAGAGAAGCATGGTGAGGATATGAGATGTTATAGGTAAAAGGCTCTGAGTTCAAAGCCTTTGTTTACCTTGAAAGCCTACAGACCCATAGTATGTGTGATAAACTGAGATGAGCTGGGAGAGCAGAGTTTAGGAAACCTGTCACAGTTCCCCTGAGCAGTACCTGAGATCTCTCTGCCCTCTATTGCTCTGATTTGGGTTTTTAAGGCTGGGGCTGCCTGTTGGAAGAGTTTTGGATCTTGCTGCCAGAAATCCATCTGGATCAAATTCCTTATTCACTGTTTTTGAATTAATCCCTGGACTAGAACAGAGTACGTCATTACCAAAAGAAGAAAGATTATTATCTGTAGGAGTTCTGATGTGATGACAGGGCTTAGGGAGGGGTTAGAACTCGGATCATAAGGCTTTCAGTTACACCTCTTTTCAAAAATGAGAAGATAAAGGATGTAAATAGTTTTAGGGTTAATCAATCTGAGAAAAGGAGGCCTGATTTGGAAAGAGAAGAGTCAGAAAATGGAATCTGTTCCAGGGGTTAATAGCCTCCTGATCATTTAAGGGGCCAAGCAAAA
This sequence comes from Phascolarctos cinereus, assembly GCF_003287225.1. Classification (NCBI taxonomy): domain Eukaryota; kingdom Metazoa; phylum Chordata; class Mammalia; order Diprotodontia; family Phascolarctidae; genus Phascolarctos; species Phascolarctos cinereus. The sequence goes on from NW_027556098.1 coordinate 103,213,962, forward strand.
TCTGAGGGTGTGGGTGGGTGGGTGAGGATACTGGCATGGGTCCCAAAGAAGGAGTCAAAAAGAAGAAGAAAGGGAGCACTGGGGAAGAGGATGGAGAAAAATGGAACTTAGAAGGGAAGAGAAACAAAGAAAAAGAAAGTGAAGAAGGAGTTTGTCTCTGTTTTACTTTTTTGGTGAGGCAATTGGGGTTAAGTGACTTGCCTAGGGACAAACAACTAATAAATATCATGGGTCTGAGACTGGATTTGAACTCAGGTCCTTTTCACCCTAAGGCCAGAGCTCACTCCACTGCGCCATCTAGCCACTCCAAGAAGCAGGTGTATTAGACCAACATTTAAGGTTGACAGTTTTTTTTCAAGAAATATGGAGTTGCATTTTCTAAACCCTCAAACCCAGGATCTGAAGCTGTCATTGGAAACCATGTGAGGGGCAGTGATCAACTGCCACCAGCAGTCTCCTCAGATGCTTTTCTCCTGGAGCACGGGCTCTCAGGTTACGTCCCTCATCCTATAATCACACCCAGTTTCTATTCCACTTATTCTCAGGGTTTCTTTAATGTGCTAAAGAGGACGATTGTGAAATTCTCAGCATAGAACAAAATTAATTAACTTTATTTAAAAATAAATCTCTCTGTGACCTAAAAACTTTTTGGAGTATGTGTGTGTGTGTGTGTGTGTGTGTGTGTGTGTGTGTGTGTGTGTGTGTGTGATGAGATGTTGAGAATACAAATTCAAAATAATGAGGTGTTACCTCCAAGAAACAGAGCAATCACTACACTATACCATAGTGGGTTTTTTTTTCTGATCTTCTGTGGGGCCTTCAGCAAGATCTCCCTAAACTGTGTGGTGTGTCCCAGTCAACCTGCCTATAAAATTAACATAGTAGAAGTCATACATCATATAACAATCATTATAATTTCTATTTTTTAAACCTTAACCTCTGATTTCATTAGTATAGGAACTGCTAGTGAAGAAATTCTCTCAACCAATGTAGATGGGCACCTGCTCTCCAATTACATTCTTAGGTAGTTTCTCAGTGGAGCATTTAGAGGTTAAATGCTTGTCTAGGGTCTCACAGTCAGGATGTGTTCAAAGTAGGACTAGAACCTGAGTCTTTCTGACTCAACCCCTATACTCCAAGCCCAACATCCATGGCTTTTTTTTTTTTTGGTGAGGCAATTGGGATTAAGTGAATTGACCAGAGTCACACAGCTAGTGAATGTTATGTGTCTGAGACCAGATTTGAACTCATGTCCTCCTAACTCCAGGGCTGGTGCTCTATCCACCCCTGAGGCTTTCTATTCACTTAGCCAATCTGCCATTCTAGCAATTATTATTATTATTAATTATTATTTTTCATGCCTGCTGCTCCTAGCATTATGCTAGATGTTTTGGGGGTTTACAAAGAGATCAACGCATGGTCCTGACCTACTCCAGGATCTCGTAAGTGTGTCATCCAGTCAGGTTTTCTAGAAGGGTCCGCCATCATTCTTGCCTTCATCACCCTTTCCTCAGGCTCCCCATCTGTAATACATCTGGCCTCTGTAGACCTCTAGTGTGGTGCGGGAGGCAAAGAAAATGAATAAGCCCAGCTGAATTTGAGAGCAGTGACAGATCCATTGGAGTCTGGTCAAAGTAGGGGAAGTGAGACTGGCTTCAAATCCCATTTAAATCATTCCTGGCACAGAACAAAAAGACGTTTCTAGATTTAGGAGCTGAGGAGGGAAGAAAGCAGAGGAAGAGAAAGAGGGGGACTTGGGCCAACATCAAAGCTAAAAAAAAATTGCGAGGAATATAGAATAGCACTCCCCCAAACCAACATCTGTAGCAGTCGAGGGAATCTGTGTTACAGATCCCAGGAGCACTACTTCAGCCTCCTCCAGTTTTAAAATTTCACACACACACACACACACACACACACACACACATACACACACACACACACCCCACCCCCCTCTATCCCCCCAGTCACAGATGGGGAACAAGCAGAGAGGGAAGTAAGAGAGTGTGCTTTGCTTTCCCTCTCCCTAGCCCATGGCATGAATGGAGCCACTAAAGTGTCTGTGGTGAGTGAATGCCCCTTTATCATCTATCTGCCACTGGGTTTTCCTTGTCCTGCTGCTGCTTTGTAGTCTGGGCTATCCAGAGCTGCCCTGTCGTTTGAGTCCCACATCTGGAAGTGCCAACAGTGCATTTGCTGCACTGAGCCTTTTTCCCTTCTGGCTGGGCAGAACCCCTCCTACTCCTAAATTTAAAGAGAAGGGAGGAGCACATAGGCCTGTTTTCCCCCTTTGGGCCATGTAGAATCTTTTTTACTCCTCTCGGAGTCAGACGTATGTAAGGCCCAGAGTGGGGGGAGTGAAGAAATAAGCCACTTGCCCCTCTCTCTCCACCCTTCCATATTCTTTCCCAAGACCTATATATGCAAAAAACGTGGTGCAGGTTGCCAGGGTGGGCCCTTAGCCTCTGGAAATAACACCTTTTAAAAACAGCAATTTTTTCCAATGGCATCCATATTGGGACAGGGAAAGAAACGAGTCCTTTGTTCCTGTTATGCAATGAGCAAGGTGCCTGGTAAAAAGGATTTCTCTGCCACATGGGGGCTAAGGCATTTTTGTGGCTTGTGAGCAAACCCCTTTCTTCTATTAGCCTTCCAGAATCAAGCTGCACTGGGTATTTAGCACCAGAGACCTTCAGTCATTTCACTCACATGGCAGTGAATACACAAAAGGGGTTGTGTCAAGATTATGGGACCGCAGATGTCGAGCTAGACGGGATGAAACCAGCTAGTCCACCCCACCCTGCCCTTCTTTTACCAGGGAGGACACTGAGGTTCAAAAGAAGTTCTGTGAACTATCAAGGTCACACAGTTAGAAAGTAACATAGACAAGACTTGGTCCCATGTCCTCAGCTTCCACGCTCACTACTCTTTTCATTTTACTACGGGGGTTAGTGATAGCAATGGAAGATTTTTTTTTTTAAATCTCCGGACTGCTGGCTACAGAAAGGTGATACAGCTAGCTCAGCTACCCTCAACAGTATGGGAGGAGAACCAGAAAGCCTAGGCAATTCCTCTAATACAACTGTAATGAACAAGGTTTTGATTTAAATTTACAAGTTCCACAGATAATCTTTCAGTTGGAACTTTTTTATTCAGTGTATTGCTCCAATTATTAACAGGTGCTAATACCTAGAAGGTCTTCTCAGTTTGTTGATTTGGTTGTTTTTTTTTTTTTGGCAGAGTGGCAGGTAAGGGGATTTTTGTGACTTATCCTCTCATGCCCTCCAGTTTGGGGACTTAGTCAAGCTATCTCATCTCTCACAGAAATCAGTCTGGAAATTTGGTGGGTATCTATCTCCTGAGCAGCCTCCCTAAGAACCTAGTGGCTGAGGAAAGAAGAAGGAGTCTCAAGATGCAGGCATATCTATGGTGATAGCTTATCAGACTCAAACTAGAGTTACTCACAGTTTCTTGTGGCATCTGGCACGCAGTCAAGTATAAGAATGCAACCACTCCTGAACCTTCCTTCTGTGTGGTGCTCAAACCAGCCATAAGTGTGCAATTCTTACTCTGAGCAGAGGAAAACAGTGATGGAAATAAAACTCAGGAAGAAAAATATTAGAAATAAAACTCATCTAAATCTTAAGTAACTCAGGAGACTCAGTGCACACCACCTCATTGCATAAGACATGATTCCTTTCTTTGTGAAAGTTATTTCACTCATTCATTCAACAAACTTTTATGAAAGGTTCTCTTTGTTCAATACTATACTTGATTCTGAGGAGATTAAAAAATATATAATGGGATTCCTACCCTCATAGATCTTCATGTCCTTCTAAAACAATGCTAACATCCACCAAAGAGAAATTAAGGGATAAACTGTGATACTGACTATAGTAGGCATAATTATCAAGTCTTGAGATTATATTGACAAATTATCCCCCTTGATTCCATATCCGGGCTCGTTTCTTTGTGATCATGCCTCGTGAAGCCCTGGAGGAGTCAGAAAAAAAGAGTTTCTAAGAGCCTAGGTTTAGAAGGACCTTAGAAGTAATCATTTTACCGATGAGGAAACTGAGGTCCAGTTTTAAGTGACTCATCCAGGGTTACACAAGAAATAAATGGCAAATGTAGGGATTCAAACCCAGGTCCTCTGACTCTGGACCTGGTATGTCCTTTCCCCCTGTATTGTGTTGCCTAAAGTCCCCAAGGGACTTTATATTGAAGCCTTTGTATTGTTGATGTTTTTTTGGAGAAAGAAGACAACATGTGTGGAAACTGGGAACCATAGTAGATGGAGTCAGGATTAATAGGGGATCGTGTGGTTCAGTTGAAAGATAGAAAGTAGCATCCCTGACATTTTCTAGCCAATGTAATCTTATTGGCTTGTTTAAGCTTCAGTTTCCTCATTTATAAGGTAGAACTAATGAATTGTTGCACTATCATTGGCACAGGGTGGTTGAAACAGTGAAATAAGACATTGTCCTTACAGTGCTTGGTAACCACAAAATGTCATATAAGCAGCTGTGGGGTGACAAATATTTAACAACTGGTACCTCTCCCAAAATAAAAATGTTTGCACAACACACTTTTAAGTTTAATCTGTATTAATAATGTTTTTCCTAGTACTTTGTCTAGTCAATCAGCAAAACAATAACTTAAGCCCTAACTTGTGGCCTTTGCTGATTTCAGAGATGTGAACACGCATACTGAAAATTTAACAATAGGCTCTCAAGTGTGATTCTAGTTCACTCCTGCATATAAGCATTAGATAGAGTAGTAGAAGGCCTTTCAGTCTGTCATATGGAGGCTGCCCACAAACACTAATCAAATTATGTTGTGATCCCTAGGAGAATGTAAGCTCCTTGAGGGCAGGGGCTATCTCATTTTTGTCTTCCTCTTTCCAGCACATAGTAGACACTTAATAAATATTTGTTGAATTGGATCAAATCACTTGTACCTCCCTAACATTTGTTCTTAATGGCGGTTCTTATAAAATAAGGGGAGACCCCATCCTAAAGAAAAGGGAAATAGCAACCAAAAGGAGCCCACCTCCTTGCTGGGGAAACATGGCGAGCCCTGGATCCCTATGTTTTACATCTATTAAAGGCAGGAAACAAAGAACAGTATGTCCAATTGGAGTGGAATTTTAGGCAGGAAGAACTAATTTCCCCCACATGGGGAGTTAACTGGAGTGCCAGGGCCAACTCCCTTTCTTTGACTTTGGAAGTCTCTAGAGGGAAGCAATGATTTTTTTTATTTTTGCGTCTGTCCAAGATCAGACATGTTTTCCTAATACTAGGCTGGGAGGGGCCCCATTGGGGAAGCTTGCCACTCAGTCTCTGCCTCTCTGGTTTCCTTCCATGTTCTGATCAGAAGGTAACCATTCTGTGGTCCTATCTCTTGAAGTCCAGTGATGACCTTATGCCACGAAAGCATAAGCATTAAATGCCATATTTGAGTATATCCCACAAAGACTTCAAGCAATCTTTTATCATTCTCTGCCAACATAGACCCAGAACCCCAGTCTTGACAAGGATGGGCATCACATCGCAACATGAAACAGCAGTGGCATCACATGAAAAGATGGCCATGATGGGATTGGGAATCAAACTCAGGATTTTTGGTGACTTGGCATTTATTGTGCCCAGGGGCACAATGAAGTCATAGTGAAGGCTATGAGGAAGTAGAAGTCAGTAGAAGACACCACCCTGGTGGCCAAAAGCTTACTTTTTTGGACCTCAATGTCCTCCTCTAAAAAATAACCTCAACTAGAGCCCTACTCTAATACCCCATCATGATGTGAATATGGGTTTGGGTTCTCAAAGTCTCTTCTTTGATGTTCTCCCAACATCAGTCTGGGTGGCTACTGCCTAAGAATAAGCCCAGATGAATCTGAAGAGCTTATCACCAGAGAATCGGCCACCAATAATGATTTCCTTTTCTTTTTGGGATATGGTAACTCAGGCACGAAGGCTACTGTGATCTGTGTTGGTGACAAGAGTTGTTGTTCAGTCATGTCTGACTGTTCTTGACCCCATGGACCACAGCATGCCAATACCGTCCATGGGGTTTTCTTGGCAAAGATTCTGGAGTGGTTTGCCATTTCCTTCTCCAATGAATAAAGGCCGACAGAGGTTAAATGACTTGCCCAGTGTCACACAGCTAGTGAATGTCTGAGGCCAGTTTGATCTCCGCTGTTCCTGACTCCAGGCCCAGCACTCTGAACACTGAGCCATCTAGCTGTCTTAGCTGTGGACAAGAGTACCCATACTAAAGAAAGTGTGGACTTTTTTGTAGAAATGAAACGAAATGAAATAAGGAGGTTGAACTAGGTGATCTCCAAGGTCTTTTTTGTTCCAAAAATTCACGGTTCCTGCCTTTGAGCAGCTTACAGTCTAGTTTTCCCTGGCTTCTCAAGTTAGGTTAACAAGCCATTCTACATTGCTCATGAGAATTGAATTTGTCCTGAGGCAGGGGAGTTGGAGGAGGAGGGCATTTCCTCCTGAAATGAAGAGGTGGTTGTGTTGATTATTCAAAAGAGTTGGTGAATCATAGGCCTAGAAGGGACCTTAGAATTCAATTTTAGTCCAATTTCCTCATTTGAAAGATGAGGAAACTGAGGCTAAAAAAGGTAATAAGACTTGACTGAGGCACACAACAAGTTAGTGAAAAAGCTGGGAGTAGAATCTAGATCTTCTGATACCCAATTCAGTGTTCTTGTACCATCCTGCCTCTGCTTTCAGTTGTGCAGTGATGAGAGAGGGGCTAAGCCAGAGACAGGGGACATAGTGAAATATGCTGAAGTTCAAGAGGTCAGGATTCCTGCGATGAAAAGCCCCAGGAAGGAGTTGGATGGCATTCTAAGCAACACCATCCTTCTGAGCAGACAGATTCCTCTAATGTGTGCCCTCTGGGCAGTGAGACTTGGGTCTCCTTCTGTGTCTGGCCAGCAGACTCCAGTGCAAGGTGTGGAGCTGTCTTTTTTGCCCTGGGCACAGGATTGTCTGGGAAGTTCAAAGAAGCAGGTACCTGCTCTACCTTTTCCCTCCAGAAAATGGGCACCCTCTGAAACCTGTTTGACAGCTTTCATTGGCTTCACTTTGAGGGGAGCTTGGGCACATCGGAGGTGGGGAGCAGTCAAGAGGAGTTCTGAAGAAGCTCACAACATTAACATATGTCCCTATCTGAGTATATAGTAATTATAGTGTTCATTTGTTTTTTGTTTTTAAGAGAAAGGGGAGGATAGGTGTGTTTAAGTTCACTAGAGGCTCCACGTGTTACCATTTTTCTAAACAACATGGAGCTGAGGAACAAAACTAAGGTCTCACCATCTTGGGTACATTGATCCTAAATGTATCTGAGTAAGCACATGTAAATACAAGTGCTCTTACATTCACACCGTGGTAGAAATCTGTATCTAGTATGCAATAGTTAGAGTAGGAGTTTTTGTTGTTGTTCAGTCATTCTGTGACCCTACTTGAGGTTTTCTTGGCAAAGCTACTGGAGTGGTTTGCCATTTCCTTGTCCGGTTCATTTTACAGATGAGGAAATTGAGACAAACAGGGTTAAGTGACTTATCTAGGGTCATGAAGCTAATAAGTGTTTGAACTCAAGAAGATGAGTCTTCCTGACTCCAGGCCAGCTTGTACCACCTAGCTGCCCTTGGAGTTGGGGCAGAGAGAGTGCTGTGGGGCTGTAGGCTGCAGGGAATCCTACCCAGAAACAACAGCCATGCCACAGGGACCAGAGAAAGATAGAGCTGTACGCTGCCTGCTCATGAATCAATCAGAACATCAGGATCAGAACGGCTTTCCCTTCAGTGTGGTAGAGAGGAATCTGAGAAATAACTGCTCCAGCTCCAAACCCAGTTATCTGGGCAGCCACAAGTTAGTGGCTTGGCCACCCCAATCAGCCTGAAAGCTGCTCGTACTACCAATGTCCAGAATGTAATTCCACGTATTGTTTTTATTTGTTGTGGTAAACAGGATCAGAAAAAAAAATGGACTCATCTTGAGAATTTCTCTTTCCCAATGGCAGGAAGCTCAGTTTTTCTTTTTCAGTTCCCATTATGAACAACCAAAAAAAAAGAACCTCTTTTCCCCATCATGGGATTAGCATAGAAATGGGTAGAACAAGGAGGGAGGAAAAGGAAGGTGGCACCAGGGGATAGGGGTAACTTTTCCTTCCCATCCCCTTGGAATTAAAACCTCCAGAGAGAGAGAGAGAGAAAACATAAAGGTCAAGGGAGGGAGAGAGGCATAAGACTTATGGAGTGTGGTAATTCTTGTAGGATCACTGATTGGAGGAGCACAGTCTAAGAAGTTCCAGAATCCAACTATAAGATTAATCTGAAATAAAAGGGATAGGAGGAGAGGAAAGCTACCATTATTCCCATTCACAACTCTTTCTCCATTCCATGAACACCTGACATTTAAAAAAAAAAAAACATCCCCATTCTCTGCTTCTTATGCCTGCCCTCCTCCAATATACACATATTTCTTAATTTTTTCTTCTTGGCAGGAGTTAAGAAACAAGATGAATCTGGACCAAGATGAAACCAGTTTGGGAATGTGCTGGGCGGCAGCGGGCTGCTGCCTCTTATTCCAAAGAGTGAGAGGACTGAGAGGGGCTGGAAAGAGATCCTGAGATTTAGGGGCAAGGGGAGGGTGGAGAATGGGGATGGTCACTTTCAGAATGGAGGCCTGGACCACAGTATCCTCTTTAGGGATGGCAAAGAAGACTGTTAGGCAGGTAACCATTTGTGTTCTAAAGCTACAGGTTTTAAAAGCCATTATGCCAAATCGCAAGAAGGTGGCCTTTTGGACTACTTACTATTGGCTTAGTGGAGGGATCCCTGAAGAGCTCACACCTGTGCTCTCTCTTGATTGTTCTGTAAGAACTCACTGGGTCTTTTGGTTATATTAGTAGCTCTGGGATTTAGATATGTTCTAACAGCATTCAGAGGCAGTTTGGGAAAGGAGCCTTCCCTTCTCCCGAACACTGAATCATTAATTATTAGGATCCTTGAGTATCATGAGATCCATTCTGCATCCTTGACCTATGGGGAGTAAGGGAGGTAGGTTAAGGGGTGACTTTTTTTAATGTAGCTACCCTTTCCTAAAAAATGGGGCCCTTTGAAGACTGGACAAACTCTCATTGGTGCTGCCATCTTTTGGATTCTTCTCTTTCAGGTTTGCTCCCCAGTAGAATTTACTAGAGAAAAGGAAAGAGAGCTCAAGATTAGAGATATAGAAAAGGCTAAAGGGGAAAATAGAAAAAAAAAATTTTTCTTCTCCAGGCATCTTTCTTGGAAAATAATTTATTATTTTAAAAAGAATGATATATTTTTTAAAATTGAAGATTGCTACCAAAAATTGATTTCTAAAAATGAGGCAAAGGTTTTTGTTTGTGTTTTTTTTTTTAACATACAATTGCCTAAAGCAGTTATTGCATCTGAATCAGATGGTATACTTTTCTCGTCATGTTGTGCCTGGTGAGATAAGCCAAAGTCATCTTTCTTTGATAATCTAAGGTATTTTTTATACTTAGAAAAACAGAAGAAACTAAAGGGAGCTATTGTTAGCTATTGAAACTGCTGCACATCTCTATCTGGACTTCAAAGGTACAAATATTAGGGATGATCCTTCAATTACCACCTATGTCTCGATTACAAGACAGACATTACACTTTGGGCTTGTTGAAAAGCTGCCACCATATATTACAAAAAAATAACAATAGACATTTACTTAGTGCCTTCATGTTTACAAGGTGTATAACAATAACAACAACAATAAACAGCTAGTATTTATAAAGCACTTCAAGGCTGACGAAGTGCTTTACAAATATATTTTCATTTGATTCTCACAACAACCATTATCCCCATCTTATAGATAAAGAAACTGAGGCTGAGAGATGTCAAAGTGATTTGGCCAGGATTAAACAGCTCAGTAGGTCCTCAAGTGCAGCCCTTTGAATCCAAACTTGGCTGCAGTTGAGGAACTAGAGGGCCAGATGTTGGCCTCCAGGCCACAGGTTCCCCAACCCTGAGCTAGGTGAATGTGAGGCAGAATTCAAATCCCTGTCTTCCTGACTCTAGGTCTTGTACCCTATACATTAGTAAAGACATCAGAGGTGTCCAACTCAAGGTTTGTAGGCTCCATGATGCAGATGAAACTCCTGAATGCAGCCCAAACCAGATTAAAACATATTTGGGAAATGTTTAAGAAAATATAAATAAAAATACAATACAACATAGATAATGTTAATTTGCCGATATGCAGCGGTAGGGATCATTTCTATTTGAGTTTAACACCACTGCCTTATACCACACTCTCGCTCCGTAGAATATCTCTTCCAGAGATGACATCTCCACCAGGTTCATGGAGGCCCTCCCCTGGGCCTTTCTCTTTCAGATTGAGATGCTGGTGTTTGGATCACTTTGGGGAACAAGCTTGTGGTTGCAACAGAACACTAGAATTAGGAGAACGATGCCCCATAAGCAGAGGAACTTCAAGTAAAGGCTGGATAACCACTTACTGGGTATATTGTAGCATGTGTTTGGGGGCTGAAGTTGCTCTGGATGGCTCTTGAGTTACTGAGGCCCCTTCCACCTATGCTCAAGATTGAGCCAGGGAGAGAGCAAACCAGTAGAGAAATGAGACATTCCAGGCTAGTGGGTATTCAGAATATCTGTGGTTGTATGGTAGTATTATTGGGTAATTTTTATTTGGAGCGGTCAATGTGTGCCACCTACTGCCCTCCCCAGTCTCTCTGTATATGCTAAAATCATTCCTATTTGCCAGGTGGAAAAACTACTACCCAAGTTCTCGTGGTACTCCTGACAGGAGAAGAGCAAAACCCAATGATAAAACCTTTCATAAAGCACAACACAACTGACAAGTATCATCATCATCATCATCATCATCATACCATAGGCAGACCTTTATAAGCCCTTGATTTTTCTAATTGCTCCTCTCTCTCTTTGGATCTTCTCTACCTCCATTTGATCTTTATTGAGGTTTTGCTTCAGAATCACACTTCGTTTTTCCATCTTCTTGGCATACTTTGGAATTATAGTGCATGGCATTCAAACATTTGCTGAATTAAGTCAATAAAAGAAATTGAAAATACATGGGGCAGATGCTTGCGTACTACTGGAAGATTGGCAAAACATGTGGTTGAAATTGTCCTTCCACTATGCTTCATCCTTCAACACTCTTCTCCTCTCCCCTTACACTTTATTCTCTTTGTAAACAGAGAATGCCAAACCCAGCTGGCTTGGCTCCATGTGTTTGTTTTCTATGGGTGTGCCAACTTTTCGGCCATGGCCATAGGGCTCTGAAAAGGGAGGGGGCAGGAGGGAGCCAGGAGAGGTCAGCAACAAGCTTCAGATCTCAAGATTCTTATTTGTTTAAAATTTGTTTAAGATGTTTTGAGAGATCTTTTGGAATGGGGAAGGAGAGAATCTAGCTAGAATTAAATGTGTGTCTAGGGTAGAGAGCTAAGGAGAGGCAGTGAAGTGGGGAGTGGGATGTGAAAGAGGAAGGGAGTGGGTAAGAAAAATGGAGCTGCTGTTCCTGCCACTGCTGTTTGTATGAGGGAGAGGTGGGGAAAAGAGCTCGAGCTCCTGTGGGTATGAAAAAGGCAGTGATTGGAGTGGAAGGGGCTTGAGAAACAGAACAAGGGAGACATAATGAGGGTAGGGAGAAGAGAAGAGTAGCGTGAGCACTCATGCTTACACTACACGCTACTTTGGATGAGTTTCTGAAACCACACCTGAAACAAGTCTAGAGGATTTGGCTAGCAAGTGCTCCTCAATTTGGCCTAAATAGGAGTTACGTGAGTTTGGAGTTAAAGGTACTTTGAGAACCCTCTTCCCCATGGGGCAACACGATTTTGTGAGTTCATTACATGCTACCTGAAAAAAGGATTTGGAGGAGAGGAGTATATGTTTAGATTTTAGTTTTTACTTCTTCCCAAATTTAAAGATGGCAGATGGTGCAAGGACACCTTGCCTGAGTCATGTGTGTTCTTGGCTTCCTCCTGTAGAATGATCTTAGAGCGTATGTGAGTCTAGACAGGTAAAGGAGGATGGTCCTGAAAACTGCACTCTTTATTTGACAAGCTTCCCCATGTCTAGAACTATGGCTTAGAAGGGAGTGTTTAGAAGGAGAAAGAAGTCAACTACGTGGGCCCTAGCCTTTCTCCCATATTTTCAAACACCACTATAACTCTTGCAATATATTTCACCTACCTAAATCTTCTTCCACCTGAGTATGTTGTAAACCCTTTATGGTTCTGATCTCAATGCTTTTAGCAATCCAGGGGATAGATTTTTTTTAAAATTAGTAATGACATGTCCCTTGCAAAGCCTTGAATCCCTCATTGTGGTATGGAAGTGACACTAGTTTCTTAATGGCTATGACCGTGGCAGAAAAGCTAGAAGACCCTTGAGTATGGACCTAGTGAGGTACTGTGTCTGTCAGATGAGGACCTGCTTAGCTATGTTTGGAAGGGCTCATTGCTAAAGGGCTAGCCCAGATTCTGTCTACCAAGGTGTGGAAAGGTTGTCATCTGTGAAGGTAAAGGGAGTCCTCACTCTGATAAAATCACTGATGTAGTGATTCAGTCTATTAATAGAAGGAAAAGAAGGAGGAGATGATAGTTATATTGTACCTGATAGTGCTCAGACCACATCTGGAAAGTTGGACCCATTTCTAGGTGCCATGATTTAAGAACAAACTGGAACATGTCAAGATATGAAAAAAAGCAGAATAATTAAGGCTTATTAAAGCATGCCAAATGAACCATAGAATCACAGAATTCCTGACAAGGGGTCATCCTGCCTCTCTGCCCAAATATATCCAATAAGGGAGAAGCTTTCTTTTTTATTTTTTAAAATTTTATTAATTTATTTTGATTTATCAACAATCACTTCCATATGCTTTTGAGTTGAAAATTTTTCTCCCCCTTCCTCCCCCCCACCCTCCCCAAGACAGCACACAATCTGATATAGACTTTACATTTACATTCCTATTAAACATATTTTCACATTAGTGAAGTTGTAAGTAAAAATTAAAACCAATAGGAGGAACCATCATAAAGATGAAACAAAACTCAACAGAAGGTAAAAATAAGTGATAGCGATTCGATTTCCATAGTTCTTTCTTTGGATGTGGACAGCATTTTCTATCCCGGGGCCCCTGGAGATGTCTTAGATCCTTGTAATGCTGAGAAGGGTTCAGTTTAACAATATTAGTCATTGCATAATGTGGCTGTTATTGTGTACAAAGTCCTCTTGGTTCTGCTCACTTCACTCAGCATCAGACCATATAAGTCTTTCCGGGTTTTTCTGAAGTCAGCCTGTTCATCCTTTCCTATAGCACAGTAGTATTCCATTACATTCATATACCACAACTTGCTCAGCCATTCCCCAATTGATGGGCATCCTCTCAATTTCCGATTCTTTTCCACCACAAAAAGAGCTGCTATGAATATTTTTGTACATGTGGTTCCTTTTCCCATTTGTTTGATCTCTTTGGGACATAGCCCTTAGAAGTGCTATTGCTGGATCAAAGGGTATGCACATTTTTGTAGCTCTTTGGGCATAGTTCCAAACTGTTCTCCAAAATGGTTGGATCATTTCACAACTCCACCAACAATGTATTAGTGTTCCAATTTTCCCACATCTTCTCCAACATTTATCACTTTCCTGTTTTGTCACGTTGGCCAATCTGATAGATGTGATGAGGTACCTCAGAGTTGTTTTGATTTGCGTTTCTCTAATCAATAACGATTTAGAGCATTTTTTATATGACTATAGATGGCTTTAATTTCTTCATCTGAGAACTGTCTGTTCATATCCTTTGACCATTTATCAATTGGGGAATGGCTTGTGTTCTTATAAATTTGTCTTAATTCTCTATATATTTTAGAAATAACGCCTTTATCAGAGAGACTGGTTATAAAAATTCTTTCCCAATTTTCTACCTTCCTTCTAATCTTAGTTGCATTGGCTTTGTTTGTACAAAAACTTTTCAATTTGATGTAATCAAAATTATCCATTTTGCTTTTCATAATGTTCTCTATCTCCTGTTTCATCATGAATTCTTCTGTTCTCCATAGATCTGATAGGTAAACTATAGGGAGAAGCTTTCTTAAGCAGCCTGTTCTAATTCTGAACTTCTGGATAGTACTAATTGTTAGAAAGTTTTTCCTTAGATCAAACATAAATTTGCCACTGAAAGGCCTAATTGAAAACTGGTTGAAGTTAGGGCCTACTTTTCCATAAGGAAAGATTTAGGGGAATGTATAGTCACTGTTGAGTAGTTTTTAGTCACCTCCGACTCTTCATGACCCATTTTGGGTTTCTGTTGGCAAAGATACTGAAGTAGTTTGCCAGCTCATTTGACAGATGAGGAAACTGAGGCAAACATGGTTAAGTGACTTACCCAGGGTCACACAGATATTACGTGTCAGAGGCTGGATTTGAATTCAGGTCTTCCTGACTCCAGAGCTAGTACGCTATCCACTGTGACACCTCGCTGCCCATATACTCACTACCTTCTTATATTTGAAGGGCTGGTATGTGAAAGAGGGATTGGACTGATTCTTTGTAACTGCACAGAGCAGAACTAAGACCAGTGAATATGTTCCACAGAGTTAACTTTGGCTGGATAAAAGGAAGAACTTCCTCATATAACATTATATTGTATTGTGAACTCTATTGCTGGGCTGCCTTATACGTGACTGAGTTCTTCATCTCTGGATATAAACAGAGGCTAAGGATAAGGAACTTCTACTCTGACTCTTAATACCTCCTGTTCTTTGACTTCAAAATCAATTTTTCCATTCTATCCCACAAATAATGGTGCCACTTGCAAACCTCAGATCCCACATGACTGTAGGGATGGTTTTGCTTAACATAATCCCTTTTCTAAGTCCTTACTGTTGGTGGTGGTGGTCCTTCCTTCTCCAAGAGGACCAATGATATCGCTGTGATGTCTTGACTTGGTTGTGAATTGGATTTAAATGAGACAGAGTTGTGCAAAGTTGTCAGCCTCGCTCTCTCCCTCAGGGTCATCAAAGTCCAGTGCGAGACAAAAGTCAACATGACTTGTGGTGGCCTGGGATACAGTGGGTGACCCTGATCTTTATAAATTAAGGTCTTTCCCAAGCCTCAGTTTGTCTGAGGCAACACCCATTCTATGACTTAACAGCTAGATAAAAACTGAGACAAAAGATGATTTAATTTACCATCACAAAAATTTTTGTCAGTGTGGGAGGGGAAGACCCTTAAAGTTTATAACCAGAACAGAAAATGGGATTTGAATGAATGGACTCTGAAGCATACATAACATTAACTGACTTCCTAAAGACTCACCAAGAATAAATATCTTGATATGATTTAGTTCTGGATATCTGCTGGTCTAGAAATTGGACTCTAAGCAAATAGATTACAGGTTCAGAACCCAAAAGCTTGTGGAAGTGATTGTTGATAAATCAAAATAAATTAATTTTTAAAATTCTGGAAAAAAAATAGATTCCAGGTTTTAATGATGATAGTCTAAGACTGGTTTTAGTTTCAGGCCTTTTGATGGGGATCAGCCAAAATAGGTCACGTCCATAGGCCACCATTCCACATCTGAAAATGAAAGGATTGGACTAGGTTATTTCTAAAGCTTCTTCCAGCTCCACTATTCAGTAATTCTTTTGTTCGGTCTAGGAAGTTTTCTGTAATCCTTATTGGATAATGTTAGGCCAAATGGATATTATGATCATTATATGGTATTATAGGTTTTAGGAGGATATAGGTTTATCTCTGCCTTCCATGGCTAGAAATAACTCTTGACACATGTCTTTCCTGGGACAGGAAAAATGTCACATTCAATCCAGTCTAAAACCATAAAAGTAGGAAAGTGTGCCTTATCTGGAAATGGGTCCATGAGATATAGTAATGGGAAGATGCCTCTGGAGGATTCAAGGACCAATTATAGGGCAGCTAGGTGTCAAAGTAGATAGAGTATGGACTTGGAGTCAGGAAGTTCTTCATTCAAATCTTGCATGAGACACTTAGTAACTGAATGACCCTAGGGAAGCCCCTTAACCTCTCTGAGCCTTAGAGAATAGAAATAAATTAAAGTAGAAATGATAATAGTACCTATTTCATTGGGTTGTTGTGAGGATCAAATGCAATAGCATATGTAAAGTGTATTATGTAAATGACCAGCTGTTGTTATCATATGTATCTGAGTCCTTGACTGAGGGTGGGTCTTGCTCATAGAATGATGTTAGATGGGTATTTTCCAGTGGAGATGACCAGAGATGCTGAATATGGATAAAAGCTGGGAGTTAGGTTAGGGCACATAAGAAAAGCTTTTCCATCCCTCTGTGATGTGCCACTAGCTAGACCATAACATGTTGGACAAATCACTCCACATCTTTGAGACTCAGTTTTCTCATTTGTTAAATGAGGTGGTTGAACTAACTCAGAGGTCATTAACCTTTGTTTGTGTCGTGGACCCCTTTGGAAGTCTGGTGAAGTCTATGAACCCCTTTTCAGAATAATATCTTTTTTAAATTGCAAGAATTGCTAGATTTCAATTAGAGGTTAGTGAACATAAAGATATAACCTTTTTTCCCACTTAAGTTCATGGACCCCCTGAAATCTATCCATGGACTCCTTAAGAATCCCTAGACAATGAGACCTTTAAGGGCTCTCTCAGTTCTAACATTCTCTGAGTTGATTTTTGAGTCTGCCAGAGGACCCAAAACCTGTTTCTGAGCCTTGGGGAAGGGTGGAGATGGATGTGGTGTGGGATTGGCAATTTGCTTCTCACAGGGAATGATGTCAAGGAGCAAGTTAATTAAAGTCAATAGTTGCATTGCTTAACTGGCTTAAGGGGCCACAAAACAAACAAACAAACAAAAAACCATAAAGTTTTAGAACCAGAAACCTATTTCCCAAATGTTCCGTCTTCCATTTTCCACTTAACATCCTATCTCCCTGCAGTCTCGGTGGCTATAGTTTCTCCATCCTGCTGTTCACTCTCTTTGATTTTCCTCTTGTCCATACTACCTTTTTAACTTTCTCTTACTTAGACCCCTCTGGCTCTCTGACCCCTGCCATCCTTTTCCTCTTATGAGCCTCATGGTTTGGACATTACAATAAGAGCTGTCAGTCCCTGAATGAGAACCACATTAGCCTTCCAAACCAAATTCCCTGAGGGAGATAGTAACAGGAATCCCAGAGAATCGATGCCTTCCCCTGCTCTTAAAAGTTCATGCTTGCTGCAGCAACACTCCAATCTCTGTCTCCAGTGGCTTCTGACCAGATACTCAATGTCCTGGAGCAAAATAAAACCACAGAATGCTAATGCTAAAGGGACCTCAGAACTCATCTAGTCCAAGCCTCCTTCTTACAGATGAGGAAACTGAGGCCCAGGCAGGGGAAATCACTCGCCCAAAGCCACACAGTTTGTTAGTGGCAGAACTGGAATGAAAACTGAGAGTTAAGAGCTTGTAGATTTAGTTAGAAAGGAACTTAGAGTTCATCTAGGCCCTTCCTATGAAATGGGGAAAATGAGTCCCAGAGAGATTCAGTGACTTACCCCAGGCCACACAGGTGATAAATTGAAGAGCCAGAATTCAAAATCAGTCCCCTGGCTCTGATTCGTCCATTCCTCCGTCACCCAGGTTCTGCGTTCTTTCCATAATACTATAATGCCTCCCTAAATGTGAAATCACTTTCAATGCTGTGCAGTGATGAAGTTAAGGTCAGGGTAAGCTAAAATGTCTGGGAAAGTCTCATATTCCCTTCCCCCTGTAGTCAAAACTCAAATGGGTCCTGGTTTCGAATCTCTGCTCTGATACTAGCTATGTGACCTTGGGTAAGTCACTTAACCTCTGTTTGCTTCAATTTCCTCAAGTATAAAAATGAGAATAACACTACCAAAATACTTAGCTCACAGGATTATCACAAGGATCAAATAGAATAATGAATTTAAAATGCTTCAAAAACTAAGTGTATTAACAATAATAACATTTTCATAGCACTTTACAAAGATATCTTTTTATCCTCAAAACAACCCTGGGAGCTTGTGTCTGTTGCTATATCCATTTTATAGATGAGGAAACTGAAGCAAACAGAGATTAAGTGACAGAGCCAGGGTCACACAGCCTGTAAATGTCTGGGACTGAATTTCAGCTCAGGTCTTCTAGACTCCAGACTTGATTGCTCTATCTACAATACCACCTAGCTACCTCTAACAGTAGAAATGTTATTACTCATGTTACTCTACCCTTGATCCAACTTGCATTTTAATTTTGCTACATTTGTTGATAAGGAAAGACAGGTATTTTCAAAGCTGAGTATTTCTGTCTGGTCCCATAGAACTTGTTCAGTCAGTTTTCAGTTGTGTTCAACTCTTTGTGACCCCCTCTAGGATTTTCTTGGCAGAGATGCTGAAGTGGTTTGTCATTTCCTTCTCCAGCTCATTTTACAGATGAGGAAACTGAGGCAAACCGAGCTAAGTGACTTGTGTAGGGTCACACAGCTAGTAAGTATCTGAGGTCAGATTTCTACTCAGGAGGATGAGTCTTCCTGACTCCATGCTCATATTCCCATTCATTTCCTTTCATTCCACTTCTGTTCAAGGACTAGTTACTTGCAAAGCTGTTCCATCTATCTATTGCTTTCTCTATTCTCAAAAATAAGGAGAATATGTATATATACACATATATGTGTGTGTGTATACATACAAATATATATACACACACATACATACATCTATTTATATCTAATGTATATTTTAAAAGTTTTTTCATGTGAGCCTTTATCCATTTGGGGGAAATGTCTTTCCTGTATCTTATGTGTATTGATGGGCTGGTTTAAAAACAGTGTACTGTACTTCTGTGTACTCTGGTGATTATACATTACTGTGGTCTGTATATTCAGGCTGTTTTCCCAATTTGTAGTAAGTGACTCTGGGCTCATGAAAAGCCTGGTTATGGGAGCCATAGCATAAGAAGTAACACTTCCCAGCTGTTCAAGAACTGATTCCTGAATGATCCCAATTGTTCCTTCTTCCTTTCTCCTGATCAACAGCACATTAAGATTTTATGTTTCGCCTCAAGTACTCTTCAGTTTCTGGAACTGGTTTGTTTCTATGACTCTGCCTGGATAGGCAACATGGGGGTCCAATTACTGCATATTGCATTAAGCATTTTTATGACTTGCCCTCCTTTTAAAGCACAATTGACTCTTCCCTCCAACTTCCTGATAAGTTTCCTTTCTAGTGTCATTTCCTGTCTGCTCTAGGATAAGGCTGGGGTTCCAGTTGGCTCCTGGAAATCACTAAAAATATAAGAGGGACAAAAATTTCATGTTGGGTCTTTGACCAAAAATTGAGTTGGGTTTAAAAGAAATGCCAAATGAAAGTTTTGCTCCTTCTCCAGTAGGAGATGACTCTATTTACCTCATACTATATTGAACCAAATCTCTATAAATTAAATGAACATACTTCAACTTCTTTTTCCAAATGGCCTGAGCTCTGATTGTTATTTTCCCAGTATGTGAACAAGCAGGGACACAACTGAGAAATTATCATCATTATCATCATCAGGATGGTGCAAAGGGTGGGGCAAGTGTTCTTTGCAACATCATAGGTCCCTGAGGGGCAACAAGGTGCTATTAGTGTAGGTAGTGTTAAGTGGTGACTGAGGAAGGTTGGGAAATATATAGTCTTACCCCAGATTCAAGAATAACTATTTACAACTTCAATCATCACTATCATTGATTAATATTTGTTAGTGTAACCCCTACATGTCAGCTTCTTCCCAGAAGAAGAGAGCGGAAGAGAATCTGGAATCCCATCTTCTTTCTCAAAGCAGGAAGCCTGAAAAAGATGATCTCTCTTCTCTTTTGCCAAGTAAATCCCCTAGTAAAGGCAGGGAACATTAAGTAATCGTTCCCAACCAATGTGGAGAATCTTATGCAAAGGTACTTTGAATGAGGGTTATGTTAGTTTTCTTGTGTGGATATCAGACTGGGTCAAGGAAACTCTAACCCTTGGCTGAATTTTATCTAGCCTCCTGTATAAACAGCACTTATACCTAAGCTCGCTAAAACGCAATAGGACTTTAAGTCTCTAATGTATCTGCCTTAAAAGGTCAGAAGATGGAGATGTTATTGCATGAAAGTAGACCATATTTTCTCTGTTAAATGAGGTGTGATACTCCTCATTTTTCAGAGTAGGAAGTTATGAGTTTTTCTTCATGGAAAAAAGGAGTTGAACAATGCTGGTGCTTCAGACTCTTAGGTAGAATTAAATTACTTTATTAAAAAATCTGGCAACATTTTCCCCTCTTAGGACCTATAAGATTATTGCTGTTGTTGATTTAAAAAGTAGAATTAGTAAATTATTTGGAGCTCTGCCAATCAGAGCTTTAGCAAGCCTTCAGGGTTTTTGCAAGTCTACAAGCATTAATTTAAATACTTACCATATGCCAGGCATTGTGCTAAGTGCTGAAAATACAGAGAAAGGCAAAAAGAAGGTACCTGACCTCAGGGTATTCACATTCTAATAGAAAGCAGGCAAAAAACCCCAAAAATCTATGTGCAAATGTACAAGGTGAATTGGAGGCAATTTGATTGGGAAGGCAATTATAGTTATATCAGGTTGAATGCAGGCCTCCCTCTCACAGAGTGGATTTGCATAAAAATGATGACGCATCTGGTAGGATCATAAGATTTAGGATTAGAAGGGACCTTGGAGGCCATCCACTGCAACCCCCTCATTTTACAGATGGGGAACCAAGGCCCAGAGAGGGGACATGGTTGCAGTGGTAGTGACAGAGAAAGTATTTGAATCCCAAGTCTGACTCCAAAGCCAGTGCCCTTCCCACTACGAGTACCATTTCCTTCTCCCCTCCTCACCCTCCATATCTGTGTATTTTCATCTATGCACAAGTCATTCTAATCCTTTTTCCTTCCTATTTTTTCTTATCTCCTTAATCAATCAATCAACAATTATTTATTAAGTGTCTACTATGTACTAGGCACTGGGGATCCAGATTCAAGGAAGCAATCCCCAATCACAAAGCAATTACATTCTCTCCCTGATTGTCCCTTAAAACTAGCCATATTATAAACCTGTAGCATTTTTTAAATCACTGGCTTGTATTTATTACAAAATAGTTTTGTGTTTCAGTTCTTAATTTTTAAATAAGTGAGATATTTTAATTTCTCTCTGTTAAAAATAAAATTACTTTTATTTAGATAATCCTCAAGTAGGTTGTTATTGGGGGTTTTTACACATTCCCCCCAAAGAAATAGAATATATATACAATACCACACACACACACACATACATACACATATGATATTTTTTCAAACTTTTGGTGGAGTAGTTAGAGTTCTGAACCTGAAGTCAAGAAGATTCATCTTGGGGCAGGAAGGTGGCGCAGTGGATAGAGCACCAGCCCTGGATTCAGGAGGACCTGAGTTCAAATACGGACCTCAGACACATAACACTTACTAGGTGTGTGACCCTGGATAAGTCACTTAATCCTGTTTGCCTCAGTTTTCTTATCTGCAAAATGAGCTGGAGAAAGAAAGGGCAAGCCACTTCAGTATCTTTGCCAAGAAAACCCCAAACGGGGTCATAAAGAGTCAGGCAGGACTGAAAAATGACTCCATAATAACAACTTTCCCAAAGACTCCTTAAGTATCTTAGGAGTAAAGTACCTAGGTAGGTCTTACAATCAAAAAAGATTAATGTCTCCATTGATCTGAATTATTCAAAAGGCTCATCCTAAATGACATCTACATACCTCCTAAATGTATTTATCAGTTGCATTTTGAGACTACTGTGCTCTGTTACAGGGGTTTGTCTGCTTATTAACATGATATTTTGACACCCAGATTAAACTACTGTAAATCTGCAGAAGCAAGAGGAAGACACACTTATTTGCCTCGTCTAGATCTGGAAGGAACCTTAGAAGTCATCTGTTCCAATCCCTTCTTTTTACAGATGAGGAAACCGCCAATGCCGTACAGCTAGGCTTAGCAGGGTTTTTAATTGCGTTATTCTTCCCCAGACAGAGGTTATCACATCTGAACTGACAATGCTTCCCGTCTCTCTTGTATCGGTATCACTGTCTACCTTGTGTTGTGTACACCTGTGTGTTTCCATGCTAGCCTGGAAGCCTCAGGTGGCTGAGGACTGTGTTTCTCACCACTTGTGTCTCACTTGGCTGCCCATTACATTAACTTGTAAATCCCCTGCCTCAGAAAGTGACAAGTTGTGTGACCAGGGCCAAATCACTTAACCTCTCAGAGCTTTGGCTGCCTGATCTGTAAAATGGGGAGACAATACCTCTAATACCCAGCTCTGGTTGGGTTTTTTGTTTTGTTTTGTCTTGTTTCATTTTGTTTTGTTTGATTTCATGGGGATGGGTAGCTTCAGGGAAAGAATTTGTTCCACCTGTGCAGATGGACACCTTTTCTGCAACTTAGAAGCTTAGACAATCACCTGGGGGGTAATTGTCTTTCTTTTTCTTCTGTTCTTCCATTTCTTTCTTCTCTTTCCCTTCGGTGTCTCTCCTCCTCCATCTTTCTTGCCTACAGGTCAAACAGTCCATGTTATTAGAGGCAGGAATCAACTGAGGCCTTCTGGCTGGCCTCAGTGAGCAGGTCTCCATCAACTATACCGCGTCTGCCCCTCTCTAGGTCATGTGAGACATGAGTAAGATAATTTATATAAAGTGCTTTAGAAAAAAAGTACTTTAAAAAATATCAGTTATTATTTTGCATAGTAGGTGCTTAATTGGTGAAGTTACTTTATTTAAAAAAAAACAAGGGTTTTTCTTTCTCACTTGAAAGGGACTTTCCAATTCTTTGGATCAGATTAGGGACGTATTCCTGTGCTGGTAAATGACACCTATGGACCAGTAGCCTAACGAGGAATTCTGACCAGCCTTGCCTTCATAGAGGGTCCTGCTAGCACACATATTTAAAAATCAATCTGCTAGAGAACTCAACTGCCCATGGGAGTCTGTTTGCCTTAGGCACTTAGCTGTGCGTCAGGGAGCAGAAGGCACTCTGCTCAGAGAACATTTCAGTGCACAATGGAGTCTTACACTACTCACCAAGCCATGTAGGTGAATCATTGACCTGGTGGCTACTGTCAGACATCACAGGATCGCAGACCACAGTCTTCAGATTTCATGTAGTCCAACTTGATCCAGGACTTGAACAAGAATTCCTTTCATAATACCCTCAGAAAAATAAGTGATTATTTTAAAAGCAACCATTGCAAAAAATCAAAAATAACTAAAGCATATGGCAAATACAAGAAAAGGTAGCCTGGTATAGTGTGGAATACCAAGCTAAGCTAGCCTGGAATCAGGAAGACCTAAATTCATGGCCTGCTGGCTGTGTGACCTTGGCTAAGTCACTAATCCTCTCAGTGGCTCAAGTGCTAATTAACTGGAGAACAGTTACTGATCTGTACTGATAGAAAGAGTTTCCTCGTTGGGAATTCCGTACACCAGAAAAATCAAATGGACCATGGTCAGAAGACCCAAGTTCAAATTGGGGCTCAGACACTTGCCAACTGTGTGATGCTGGGTAAGTCATTTAATTTCTGTTTGCCCCAGTTTCCTCATCTGTAAAATGAGGACAATAATAGCATCTGCCTCCCAGGATTGTTGTGAGGATCAAATGAGATTATTATAAAGCACTTAGCACAGTGCCTGGCAGATTCCAGTCATTTTCAGTCACGTCCAACTCTTTGTGATCCCATTTGGGGTTTTCTTAGCAAAGATACTAGAGTGGTTTGCCATTTCCTTCTCCAGCTTATTTTACAAATGAGGAAACTGAGGCAAACAGTGCCTTGGCCAGGATCACACAGCTAGTGAGTGTCTGAGGCCAGATTTGAACTCACAAAGATGAGTCTTCCTGGCTCTAGGCCTAGTGTTCTATCTACTGCACCCTCTAGCTGCCCACTGGCTTCCCTAAAATCCCTTCCTTCTAAAATCTCACCTTGTATAAGAAGCCTTTCCAGTTTCCCTTAGTGTTAGTGTCTTCCTTCTGAGATTATTTCCGATTTATCCTATATATATATATATATATATATATATATATATATATATATATATATATATATATATATATATATATATATATATATAAAATCTTGTCTATACATAGTTATTTCCATTAGATTGTGACCTCCTTGATGGCAGGGACAATTTTTTGTATTACCAGTGTTTAGCACATTGGCACATAGTAGGCACTTAATCTGTGTTTGTTGACTTGACTGTAAGCTCCTTTCTAGTGGAGGTAGTCATTCATCAGCTGTTTACTGTACACTATGCGCTAAGGCCTGTACTAGATACTAAGCATTTGAGTTGTGAATAGCTTGATTCACCTCAAGTTAACCCCCTCCCTTCAACTTCTCTGACATCTCTTTTTTTCCCGTCTCCATCCCCAGTTTTATGTATCACCTCCCTTCCCTACTGTCTTTTTCACCTTTCTCTTGCTTCCTTCCCTCGTGCCTGCCTTCTCTTCCTGCCTTCTCCCAAACTAACCTCTAGCTCATTCCAGCTGCGCCTGTTTGGCAGCCTCTGCTGTCTCTTCCTTGATGTGCCTTCAGCCCAGTGTCTGCAGGAAGCCTAAAGCCTCAAGCTTAGTTTAGTGTTTGTTTTTTGGGAAGAAGATGAGAAGGAAAACAAAAGAAACCCCTTGAATGAAATCCCAACCCACAGCAACATCTGCCAGAGTGATGAGTCCTATCAGAGGCCCTGCTTAGCCCTTCTCCCTCTTCCTGGGGCTATCCACAATGACTAGTAAAGTCCCTTGGATTCTAAGAAATAAAGCCCATGGTCACACTAGTTTTTATTTGAGAATAAATGAGGACTTTTTGTTGACATATTTTTAGTTCTGTCACCTTTCACCAGGAATGTGTTAGTAAATGTTTAAGAACAGCTCTCTGAGGGGAAAATATACAATTGATGCACTTGAGGGTCTAATTTGAATTATTAACATTATCTACATCACTTTAGACAATAAACAAGTCAACTCCTGATCTGTAGTATTTCTGAGTATGATTTCTGAGGTGTAAATGCTCACACTGAAAATTTAATAATCTACTCTTTTAACCATTGACCAAAATTGTTTAACCTAGGAGAGACTATGTGTGTCCTTCTCTCTTGATTTCCAGTCTCTTGATGAAGTTTCTGGAGCTGGAAACTAGGGTTTATTGCCACTTAACTACATGTGTGACCTTAGGCAAATCACAGTTTTTCTGGCCTTCAATTTTGTCATCTATAAAATGAGAGGGACCTTCCAGGCCCCTTCCAGCTATAAGATATTGGCTATGATCTTATGATCCAACCTTCTACATAATTCAACTCAACAAGCATTTATTAAGCCCACGAACTAAAATGTACTACTCTTAGGCTGCCATTCAGTTAAATTCTCTTCCTCATTCTTGTTCATACCTCCTCATACACACTCATTCATGCACAGACTAGCATACTCCCACTCTTTTTACCCACATGTACACTTATTCTCTTAGCCTCATTCATTTATTTTCCAAATTGCTTAACGTATTTAGTCTCCTGAGTTCTGGAATGGAAGAGAGGGAATCGCACCAAGACAGTATGGGGCCATTTTGGGGGTGTAGGAGTGGTGGTAGCAGCTGAATATTAACGGGTGGAACTTTGTTGTTCTAGTGAATATAATCACAACTAACCCTTTGTAGGACTATTTTTCCACGCATTCCACATTTCCCCAAGCTCGATGAGTAATTCTCCTGTTAACCTTTTCTCTGTAAA
The DNA here is from genome assembly GCF_003287225.1 of Phascolarctos cinereus. Lineage (NCBI taxonomy): Eukaryota > Metazoa > Chordata > Mammalia > Diprotodontia > Phascolarctidae > Phascolarctos > Phascolarctos cinereus. Next base: position 103,239,804 of record NW_027556098.1, read on the forward strand.
GTTTCCATCTCACTCCCCTAAGAGGCAGCCCCAAAGCAGAAGCCTGTTAGGGAGTGGGTTAGATTCAATGATGAGTTGCGGTTGGGGTCTTCCTATAGCAGAGAAGAGAATATTTTTTTTAATGTCACTTTATTCTCTGTGCCCCGCACCTGATCACCTACGTGGGTTGTTTTTGTTTCTGTTTTGGGACGAGGAGGGGGAAGGGCGGTGGGAAGCACTTAACATTAATGGAATCTCAGACTTTGACAATGGCTGCAGGTGTAGTGGGCTAAAAGAGGCTATGATGATGATTATGACAATATTAACACTTTAACTAAGGTAGGACTTTCTATGCATTATTTCATTTGATCTTCACAAAAAGCCCTGCATTGTGGGTAGGATAAGTATGAAGAAATTTTTTTTCCTTTTCCTTTTCTTTCCTGAGAGCCCTTTTTATATTTTTATCCAGTTAGGGTTTTGGGGGGTTTGGGGGGGGGGTTGGTTTGGTTTGTTTTTACAGCAAGTATAGTATTTTTCTGCTTCTTTAAAGATAAAAATACAGGAATCCAGGAGGTTGTAACTTGCCCAAAATCATACAATGAGAAAGATGACTGGAACCTGTCTCCTGATTCCCAAATCTAGTTTTTTCTGAGATCAGACAAATGTAGTTGTATATTGTGACTCTTGAGGTTAGTGGTGCTAGGATTCTGGGTTATAGCTCTGAGGAGTGAAAACTTCTTTGCAAGCTATTTGGTATAGATGCAGTAGTACAGTAGGTAGAGAGCTGGCCTTAGAGCCAGGAAGATGTGGGTTCAGGTCTCTCCTCTGACACACTCTCTATAATCCTGGGCAAATCATTTAACCCCTCAATGTTCTAGGCAACTCTCTAAGATTGAGCTCCAGAAAAGGTATCATGAAGTGCATTGATAGAGGGAGCTTCATTCCCCATAACAATGAAATCTTAAGCCCATTCTCAAACCTCATCCTTGTATGGATGCACAGCCTTTCAAGGACAAGAGTCACAGTAGAAGGTAGAACACTGTCATCAGTAGCTCTCTATAAGTAGCATTCGGAGCATGAAAACTATAGCAGGCAAGAGAGAACGATCGAAATCAAGATGGTGCCATAAACCTTCCAGAGAGATCTAAGGGTCAGCCTTCCTGTTACTTTGAGTTGGCATCTGTGGCATAGCAGAAAGAGCATTCATTGGACTGGGAGAACTGGTCCCTCATCCTCGGGGTGACTGACTTTCCCTTTCTAAGGCCTTGGTTTTTCACATCTGTATGAGGCTGTATTAGATTATTCTCTAAGCCCCATGTTTTCCTGTTTCTAACTGAGTTGTTATGTGGGGTGGACTGGGGAGATGAATACAGTCTGTATGGCATGCTGGTGATGGTAAGGGGGGCAAGAAGAGGCCAAAAAGGAGCAGAAGTGCCTGGTCCAGGGGCCAAAAAAGAGGGCAAGGGGTAAAGAAGAATTAAGGTTTTAGGATTAGTTTAGGGAAGGGAAAGAAATAATCATGTTTATAATACCTACTGTGTGCCAGGCACTGTGCTGAGTGATTTTTACAAATATTCTCTCATTTGATTTTCGTAACAACCATGAGAGGTAGGTACTATTATTATCCCCATTTTAGAGTTGAGAAAATTGAGGCTGACAGGTTAAATTACTTGTCCAGGGTCACCTAGATAGTAGTGTCTGAGGCCAAATTTGAATTCAGATCCTTCCTGACAATGATCTTGCTCGAACTGCCTTGTTTCATTTTCATCCAATTCTTTGTGAACCCGTTGAGGGTTTTCTTGGCAGAGATATTGGAGTGATTTGCCATTTTCTTGTCCAGCCCATTTTGCAGATGAGGAAACTGAGGCAAACAAGGTTAAGTGACTTGCTCAGTGTCACACAGCTAGTACTTGCCTGAGGACATATTTGAACTTAGTTCTTCCTGATTATGATGATCTTGCTCAGTCTGTCATTATCACCCTTAGAAATATATTGAAGGAGTAAAGTCACTTTATGATCAGTACTCAGAAATTTCTCTTTATAGATTATAGAATTTCAGAGCAGGATGACCTTAAAAATCATTTAGTGTAACATCATTATAGACAAAGAAACAGGCTCAGAAAGCTAAAAAGACTTAACCTGAGTCTGAACAGCTATCTAGTGGAAGAGTCAGGTCTAGAACCTAGGTCTTATGAATTCCAGGCTGGTGTTTTTCTGTAGCCCTTGAAAAAATTCTAGATCCTACTGCATGTATTTTTACTAATCCTGACTGATGGTGATTTGAATCTGGAGGCTGTGATCCTTGGAGTTTTAGAGACGGCACAAGAGTATCATCAAACAGAATTGTTGTGGTCTCAGGTAGGCTGATTTCTTGAGAAGCTAAGACATAATACAGCCTTGCCACAGTCCCAAGAAAACCGAAGCGCCTCCGGGGCTAAAAGATCCTAAATAGACACATATCCTCCTGGGCTTGCACATGGAGGAACACATGGTTCTTTCTCTCCCAAGCTGACGTGGCCTGGCTCTTAGGGTAAGGTAGCTAGCTGCTTTGTGACCCTCTTGACAGCTGGGTCTGCTGCATGCTTATTAGCCCAGCTTCTTTACTGTCACCCCACCACTGCCAGCTTCTCCCCCTCCACTCCACAGCTGCCCCACCCCCACCCCTAGCCCTGGCCTTCCCCCCCCAACCTTTACTCCCGACCCCAAACACCATCCTTTTCCAAGCCCCAGCCTCTCCAGATTAGCGCTCTCCAGGGGCCTTGTCCTTTTGAAAGGAAGAAAGAAAGAAAAAGGGAGGAAAAAAAAAAGAAAGAAAGTGGGGAACAGAAGAATGAAAACAGACCGAAGGGGCAATAGTGCCTTGAGCTATCTCACTGCATTACAATGAATATGGACTCTATTAAGCTCCGTTCTGCCTGTTAGTGTTTCCCGGGGCAACACAGCCCCCATATGGCAAGCATGCAGCAGATTAGGGTAGGCCTCTGGGCCTCATTGAAGGCTGGGGGCTTGACTGGCAGTGGAACCCCCTCCCCCCCCTTCTCCTCACACTTGACACTGCTTGTGTTTATCTAAAGCTAGGAGGGGGGGCCATTTGGAAGGTTATTGTCCTGGCTCTGAGAGATGGGGAGGAGGAGGATGGAGGGAAAAGGAGAAGGAGGTGGGGGAAGGAGGGAGGGATGAGTAAGAGGGAATGTTAGGTGGAGTAAAAAGAGGATGGGTGTGGGGGGTGGGCAGGGAGGCTTCATAAATATTCAAGAGGAATCATGAATGGGGAGAGAGAAATAAAGCAGATGGAATTCATGTTAAAGAAGAGCACAATCACCCTGTTTGGAGCCCTCCAAAAACAAGAAAAGAAAAGAGAACGGGCCTTCTCTGAGTGTAGGAGCTTCGTTTATCCAATTAGCAGGGTTGTCAAATTGAATTTATATGGCATTGGTGGTAGTGGAGGGGGGGAGTAGAAAGGGAAAGAGAAAAGAAATTAAGTGAGGGGTGGGGGGGTCACAGAAAGGCAGTGGTTTTTCTTTTTCTGGTATAGCAATAAATGTATTTCTTTTTAAAATATGTTTTAATATCAGTTTAGTGGTGTCAGCTTCCAGGAGGGTTGTGTGTAACAAAGAAATCAAATGTGCTTAGAGTCTCCAAGTCACCTTGGGTTTTGGTTGGGTTTTTTGTTTGTTTTTCCCTCGGTGGTAGTGGACAAGGGTTAGCCTAACTTTGCTGAAGGGTAGATGGGAACTCTAGAGACCTTTGCTTTATCCAGAGACCAAGGATAGCTACTCTCCTCTCACCCCTGTACTCCAGCCAGAGAGTCAGCAGCTCCTGAGCAGACCACACTTGTGTGACCTGGCACATGGCTGTTGCCACATGTATGTTGAGTTGAGGCTGACTTGCAGCACTGATTCTCTGGAGTCCATGGGGCAGATGGTTTCTTCTTAGAGAAATCTGAAAGAGAGCCTTGTACTATGCACAGCTCAATACCTTGGACTGCTTACCAATGTTAGCTGTACCTTTGTTATATGATCATAAATTATCCCTTGGCTAACTTTTCCCCTTCTTTCTCAAGATAAGTGCAAGCTAGCTGATACTCTGGACCACTCTACAGCAATCTGTAACTTGTTATAAGGCTGTGATTGGCTCAACCACCTCCTACCGCCTTTGCTTACAAGTAAGGTCAGATATTCTGCTGTCCTGTCTATGTGATAGGCATTCATTACTGTAATCATTTTCAGGACCCTTTTTGATTGGGTGAGTGAGTCCACTTCCAGGAAGCTTCATGCATTTTGCAGAAACCATTTCCCTTTGCTAGATAGTGGACAGTTATCACTAATTATATCATTTAACAGATAAGAAAATTGTAGACTTAGGTAAGGAAACTGAGCCAGGTCCAATATGATTGTCCCTTTATACCCAGCCCTTCATTTGACACCAAGATTTTATTTATAATGGCCAAACCAAAGTGAAATCTTATTACATCCTTGAAATTAGTTGAATAGCACCATGGCTAAGCAAGATGATAGTCAATGGCGTACATGCCATGTGCTTGTAGCTATATAAGACACTCTCCCTTATGATCCCAATCATCCTACAAGAATTATTTCTGCAGAGAAGGTAAACCTGATGTTTGCTCCCCTGCTGCAGATCTCCTCTCAGATGTTTGTAAAATAAATACTTTGAGGCTAAAATTTCTCATACTTGGTCTCAACCCAAAAGTGTGTTTTGTTGTTTTCTTTGGAAAGTTTCATAAATGTGTCTTTGGTGGGAGTTGATTCATAGGGAAAGTGTGTGTCAGCAGTTAAATTTCTCAGACACTTTTTTGTGTATGTGTGTTGGGTTAATCCTCCAAAATGGCTTTGATTTAAGTTTCAGAACTTGGCAAGTCAGATGGTCCTAAATGAGTAATTCATTTCAAGGATACATTCCCCACTCCCCACTTTTGATATTTTTTTAATGGGAAAATTTTTTAAAAGATTTATATTCTTCTCACTTGCTCATTATTTTGTTATTTCTGAATTTGTGACATTCCCTGAAATTACCAAGAATATGAAGGATATAGAGAGTTATCACCACCATTGTGCCTGCCAAATCTGGGGACTTTTCCATCACCACATGTTGCCCAATTCATTTTATGGCAAGCAGGCCAAAGGACGGGTAAATGTAGTACCGACAATTCTAAGAGTTCTTTAAAAGCAGTAGGATCATCAAATAGGCTATGGGACTGGTAACCTTAGGTTTCTATGCTCCTCCAACTCATTAGGTGATTTGGGGCAAGTCATCTTACCTCTCATAGCTCAGTTTACCCAAATGTAAGATGGGAGAAATAATACAACTCATAGATGCCTTGCGTCTGTGTTGTGGAGAATTCCTTATTCCATCTTTTCGTACCTGTTTTCCCCGAGTTGCATTTTTTTTCTTGTTGCCCAGTTAAGAGCACAGAGGTGGTTGGCAGCAGTAACAGGATCTGTTTCCACTTTGAACCATATAAATTATAGAGGGTGCGGAAGTAATGGGAATTGTTTAGCTGGTTCTTGTTAAGCAGGAGGGGGCCTGGGCTGAATTTCCTCAGTAAAACTTTTGTCAATTTTATAGCCCAAACACCTTTGTTACTGCCCTCTTCTGAGCTAAGAACTCTCATGTCTCTCTGTCTCTTCCAACTTTTCCTCTTTATTACTTTGAATTCATGTGGAATTTCTTTTTTTAAAGGGTACTTTTTGAGTTTCAATTATTTCACACCACAGACACTTGGGTTGGAGAAAGAGATAGTTGTTGTCATCTTCCATGTAGAGGCGTGGAACCTGGGGCTTAATGTAAGCAAATATTTGCCTAAAATTCCATTAAGTTGTAGTTTTATCTGAGTTAGTTTATGTGTGCAAAGCAGAATGGAGAGTTGAAGCAATTATCTGGATAATTCATAGTTTTCCCTAAAAAATATGTATGTAAATATGTATGTATAACTGAAACAAGACTCCTCTTTAGATTTTTCTATTTAATCGGTTTGTTGGCCTACACAGACATAATTAGACCCACTAGCCTACAAGTTCCTTGAAAGCAGGGACTGGGTTTTTTTGCCTTTCTTTGTATTCTCAGTGCTTTGCACAGTACTTGGCACACAGTAAGTAATTCATAAATGCTTAGTGAGTTATTGACTTGACTAATCTACCAAATAATTGGTGAGCCTTTCTTGGAGAAACAACTACTAGAATCTCTAACCATCCCATACTGTGCTTAATGTAAGCTGTATTAAACATGTTTTGAGTGCAGAGCATGATAGGAAGAAATCAGAGATGTGGCTCGCTCACTCGCTCACTCTCTCTCTCTCTCTCTCTCTCTCTCTCTTTCTCTCTCTCTCTCTCTCTCTTTCTCACTTTCTCTCTCTCTCCCCTTCTATTTTGGTTTCCCCCTTCTACATATATAGTCTTTCTATATGCTACTTATCTATCCAAGAAGTGTAGTGGATGAATTAACTATCAGATTTTAGACCATAAGGAATTCAATCTAGCCACAGTTCACTGACAGTTTTCACTAATTTGATTCCACTAGTAACAGGGCATTTTGATTTACTGGACTGCGTTAAAGCTCTCACCCTACCAACAGGAAATTGTTATTTCTACTTAATGTGAAAGAACTTTTTTTTTAAGTCTGTCTATTTCCCTCCCTTCTTCCCTCTTTTTCTTTCTCACCTTTTTGAACAACCATTCACCACACCATTTGGGAGGTAGCCCAAGGCAGGGAGTAAAACCCCAAGTTTGCTTTCTGTTATGATGTTTATCATGCAATATACATGGTTTCCATCTTTATCTTTTCAGGGCCTAAGAGTAACAAGAAAACTAGAGATTTGGAGAATGTTTGAGTTTGAAGAATCATAGATTTAAAGTTGGGAGGGACCTTAGAAATCATCTATCCAACCCCTTCATTTTGTAGATGAACAGAGGTATAGAGTAAGAAGAAATAAAGATCACAATGGTAGTAGATATCAGAGCCAATATAGATCTATGTCTTCTGGCTCAAAATACAGTGCTCAAAGAACCTGAAAAATAATCTAGCCCAAACCCAAACCCTCTTTCTTTTTCAAATGAGGAAACTGAGGACCAAAAAGGTAAAACGTCTCCTCTACTGTCATGCAGCAATTGAGTAGAAGAGTTGGAACCCAAACCTATGTCTCCTAATGCCCAGATCAGTGTTCTTTTCATGATACCATGCTATTGAGAAAAAGGATGGGCTAGAATAGATATTTCATAGCTCAAAACACCCATATGGTCCCCTAATTCCAAACCCCAGTCTGCAAATCCCTCGGATGGGAAGAGGAGAAAATGTTAAGACTCATATATGTTATTACTGTGGCAACATTGTAAATAGACATGGAAAGGAATATTATGAGAAGTATCCTGGTATATTAGGTACAGAACCAGTCTTAGAGTCAGAAAGACACAAATTCAAAATCTACCTCTGAGCATGCTGGCTTTCTTATTCTAGGAAAACCACTTAACCTCTCAGTACTCCAATGTAGATGTCTATCAGTATCAGTAGAGAAAATTTCTTACCAATAATTTCCTATTTTGATGAAATGAGAGGTCCATGAGGGGTCCTCTATCTAACCCCCTTTCCCCCCCAAAAAAATCAGAGACTGAATTTCATCATAATATTTTATAACTTGCTTGTTTTAGGGTCTGAAAGATAAACTTGTTTGGCAAATTGATGTTATGTAGGTTCACATCCAGGTTGAATTTGGTCACTAAGCATGGAAGACCTTACTTAGGAGTCCTTCCTTCTCTGTTTTTACTATTTCTTAGCAGAAGGCTTCATTTAGATGATTTGTGGAGGGTAATGTGGCATAGGGAGAAGAGTCCTAGACAAGGTGACCAAAGACTTGGGTTTTATATATGAATTCTACCTGGAAGTAGATGCTATATCTATCTGAGAACCAGTCTAACAAAGTTGAAAGAGAATCATTTTCAAGGTGGCCACCAGAGAATGATTTTTTTTTTCAGTTGCAAGCATTCTGTGATAATAGAGTACCTACACTAATGAAAACACAGATCATTGAAGTTTCTGGTTTTGCTTCCCATTAATCCCAAATCAATAAAGATTTTTAAAATAATTAATTAAATTTATGAATTAATTAAAATAATTAATTAATCTCAAATAAATAAAGATTTTTAAAATAATTAATTAAATTTATGAATTAATTAAAATAATTAATTAATCTCAAATCAATAAAGATTTTTAAAATAATAATAATAATTCCACTGGCTAAATATTAAGTTGCCATTGAGAGATGGGCTGATTGGTTGGTTGGTATCCATCGTTCTAGAAGAGGACCAAAATGACATCACTATATTGGAGTCAAGGTACAGTGTGTCTCACTGTGGCTGATCAGACCAATATGAGCTTGGAATAATCTACCACGGATCAGGCACAAATAGTCATCATGAACATTTAGGGTAGAGATGGCTCTAAATTTGCACATTTCACATTTCTTTTGAGCTGCTACAGTTCTGCTTTGCTCATAGAACACAGTGCCTTCTTTGATACAAGCATACCATGCTGGGCAGCCCTTTGCCATGGTCTGCCATGTCATGAAATCAATTCCAAAGTTCTTCAGAGGGACCTGTAAAGTACCTTTGTATGAGAGGTAGGCAGTAGAGATACAAAGGGGAAAAATAATAAAAAGCCTCAGCCCTCAAGAAACTTATATCCTATTGGAGTTTACATGAACATAGAAAAGTATGATACAGGGCAAGGAGTGAAGTAATTTCACAAAAGGAGGGATTAGACCAAGTGTTCTAGGAGAATCTAAGAATGGGGAGAATGGTAATAGCTGGGAGGATCAGGGAAGTTTCAGGGAGGAGGTGGCACTTAAGCTGAGCTTGGGAGGAAGACCAAAATTTGTAGAGATGAAGTAAACTCTGGTCGTGGGCAATGATTTATGAAATCACATGGAAGTGGGAAAAGAAGGGGTGGTAGTTGGAAAGTAGTGTACATTAAAGGGAGTGGTGTGAAATAGGTGTAACAATGTATAAGTTAGGGGGGCAGCTAGGTGGAGCAGTGGAGAGAGCACCGGCCCTGGATTCAGGAGGACTTGAGTTCAAATCCGACCTCAGACACATAACACTTACTAGCTGTGTGACCCTGGGCAAGTCACTTAACCCCATTGCCTAGCCAAACAAAACAAAAAAAACCAATGTATACATTAGATCTTGATAATAGGGAGTCTTATATACCAAGCTAAGTCTTTTTATTTTTCCCTAAAAGCAATGAAGGACTTCTGAAGGTTTCTTTCTTTCTGAAGGTTTTTGAGCTTGAGAGAGTCATGGTAAGACCGAGATCTATATGAAGAATGGATTGGAGACAGTAGAGTTCAGAGGCAGAGAGGATACTTAGGATGCTGGTCTAATAATCGGTCAAGAGGTAACAAGGGCCTAAAATAGGATAGTGGCTGTATTACTGGAGAGAAGATGATAGATGTGAAAGAGATTGTTGTGGATGAATAGAGCTTGAAACTGATTGGCATTTTGATTGGAGAAAGAGTGCTGGGTACATAGTAGGTCTAATATATGTTTATTTTATTTAATTGAATGGAATTCTGTGATCATAGACAAGTCATTTCACCCTGTGAATGGAGTTTTCTTCACAATAAAATGGGAATAACAATATTTGCATCAACTGTCTTACAGAGTTGTGAAAATCAAGTGAGGTAAAGTACTATATAAGTATAGAATGTCCCCAAAGTCACAGTACAGTTTTAAGCTATAATAGTCTTTGAGCCTTAATAGCTTATACGACTGCACTAAAATTTTTGGAACACTCTGAATCTGCCATGATTGCGTACCTCTTTTAGCATTTTCTAACCCTCTTCCCTCCAGCATCTCTTCCTACTGTTCCACTTCTTCCTTTTATTTTTCCTCTTCCTCTTTTTTTTTCTTTCTTTCTCCCCTAAGCTCTCTTTGGGGTTAGTAGTAGCCCTTAGGGGACATTGCTTAGCCTTCTGGCAGGTTGATGACTCTTGGTCTGTGGCTTGTATTGCCTAACCTATAGTGTTTATTTTTTTTATTTGTTTGTTTGTTTTTCCAGCTCTTATTAGTTAAGAGATTCTGGCTTAGTGTTGTGAGGAACAACTCAGCTGGAGGCAGCTCCTGAGAAGTTAGGCTGAAAGGCCAATAGGATCTTGATATGTAAATACAAAGGAAAGAAGGGAGAAGGCAGCGAGTGAGGGACTGAAGTCATTATACTGACAGGAAGCTGAAAGGAGAGGAGGATGGAAGGCTTTGGCAGATTTACCTCTGGGACTTCAGTTCTGTCCCCATTAATGTCTTCTTAATGCAATAGCAATAGAGAAAGCATAGTAGGGTGGAATGGGCATACTTTTGGAGGGAAAGTGATAACAGATGTGTTTTACTAACCCACCTGAATTAAATGGTCCCCCAAAGGTCCTGTGAACTTCACTGTTTTTCTCTCCTGGTACCCTCTTTCCACTCTCCTCCTGTTCCTACTTTGTGTTTCAAGTACTAGGTTCTAGAGGTCTCAACACCTAGGATCTTCTGTCCTGCTTCTGGTGTGCTAAAGTGCACAGAAAATGCACTGGCTCCTCTTTGTGCTACTGTTTTGAGGGTCTATGCTATGGTATCTGCTTGTAGGAGAGACTGCTTTCTATTAACGTTTCATTGATAGAGGCCAAAAAAGAACTTGCCCATTATCAAATTTCACTCCCTGGAGAGAAGTGTCATTGTGAGCGTCTGGGGAATTACATTGTGTAGTGGGGAGAATCATAAGGGTGTCTGATGTCATGACCCTGGAGTGTCAGGATGCCTTGAAAGAAAGCTGGGGTGGGGGTGGGGTGGGGGGAAGGACAAATCCAGAAGGAAGTTAAGTGGCATTGGAGAAGTAGGAGAAAGGGAGGGAGGCAAAAAAGATGCTTTCACCCAATTAACGAATTCCACATCCAAAGGCTGATGATCCATGTGGCTGAAGCAGAAGTGGTTACTATCTGGGTTATCAGAACATTGCCTGAATTGTTCCCTAAAGTTTATTACAAGATATTACACATAACACCTGAAACAATAACTAATGGCTAATATAAATGCTTCACTTGAGAAGTTTCTTTCATTAGTACATAAAACCCAGTAAATACTTAAGTGCCCAATTCTCTGTCCTTTGTCAAGAAAAATCATGGGATTTGTTTGTTTGTATGCAAACTGTGATTTCATTAGGGAAAGAAGAGGGAAGAAAGTTCAGTTAACAATTCAGATAGCCAATTGTTCTGAAACTTGCAGTTTAGAGAGTTGCCTGGGGCACTGAAAAGAAGTTAAGTGACTTACCCAGGATCCCACATTCAGTGCATGTCTGAGGTGAAACTTTACCCCAGGTGGTTCTCATTCTGATCAGCTTTCTGTCAGCTATATCACCCTGCCTTCTGGAATATTCCTTTCCATGTCTGTTTATTTGTGTGAATAACATATACACCATAGCAATGTTCTGTAGTTTGTTAAAGAAAACTATAGTTAAGAGTGGAAAGGCCCCACTTGTTTTTTCTCCTGTGATAGGATTATGCATCTTGTGACTCTGTGTGTGAGACTCTATGTGTGGGGGGTGGGGGGAGTATACACTTGCAGTACTGATTTTCTGTTTAACTTTTATGTAAATGAACCATTGCCCGAGAAAGACAGATTAAAAAGTCAAGAGGAAAAATAAAAAGGTATGAGCAGAAGAGAAGTTGGCTGAGATACATAAGGGAGAGTTGTAGTAACTTTAAAAGCCCTAGACACCTAGAGGAATAATATTATTATCACAGATTAAACCTGTGATTTATTTTGTAATGGAACTCCCGGGTGAAGAAACTCCTATTAATGCAGGTCAGCAACTCCTTTGCACTTATCATCTTAGAAAGTTCCCACAATATCTAGAAATTGTGACTTGCCCAGTGTTACATGATTATTATGTGTCAGAATCAGGACTTGAATCCAATACTTCCTACTTGCTCTCTATCCATTATACCACACTACCTGTCCATAGTAATAGTAATAATAATCATGACAGTGAATCACATTTATATTACACATTAAGATTTGCAAAACTCTTGGCTTATATTTTCTCATCTGATCCTCCCAACAGTCCAGTTAGGTATTATGGGCATTATTATCTCCATTTCAGAGACAAGGGCACTGAGTCTTAAAGAAAAGCTAAGTGACTTATTTGGCTAGTAAGGGTTATGTATGAGTATTTGAATATAGGTTTCTTCTGACTCTAAGTCCAGATCCAACGTAGGGGGCTGACTAAAGGTCATCTTTAAAGATAGATGTCTTTGAAAAGGAAGATGAACAATGTCTGAGTTGGATTCTTCAAGGAAAAGAGTTGAGTACTTTGAGAGAATTGCTGTGGCTGATCTTTCCTAGAGGGAGAGTTTGGTTAAGGGCAATGTTGTCAATAGTCTGGCAAGTGTGGGACTCATTCCTAGTACAAAAGAGTTACAAGGGGGGCAGCTAGCTGGTGCACTGGATAAAGCACTGGTCCTGGAGTCAGGATGACCTGAGTTCAAATCTGACCTCAGATCAAACACTTGACACTTACTAGCTGTGTGACTCTGGGCAAGTCACTTAACCCCAATTGCCTCGCAAAAAAAAAAAAAAGTTATAAGAATATGCTTTTATTGGAAAGGATTGCTCACTAGAATAAATTCCTTTCTCATTTCTCCTCTGAGGGTCTTTAGTTTCCATCAAGGCCCAAATCTCATACCACCTCCTTTTGGAAGCCTTTCCTGATTCCTCTTAGTTATTAGTGCTTTTTTTCTCCTGAGTTATTTTGTCTACTTATCTCCGTACACATTTTACCTCCCCAGTAGAATGAAAGCTGTTTGAAAGGAAGGACTGTTACCAGTTTTGTCTTTGTTTCCCCATTTTCTTGTACCATGCCTTGCACACAGTAGGTGCTTAATAAATGCTTATGTGTATTGGGTGACTAATGGAAAGAGGGGTAAGAATAGGTCCAAGGGCTTTGGGAATACTTCCTGACACAATGACTCTTATTTATTACTATTACCGCCTCTGTTTGCTCCTCAGCTAGCAATAATAATCAGAGTGTGTGTAGTAGTATATTATGGAACACTGAACCTTCTTATCTTCTTTAAACAGATAGCGTATGTGACATAATTAAATTTATTAAGCTGGCTCCCAGGACTCAAGCTTGTTGTTGTTGTTTAGTCATTTCAGTCATGGCTGACTCTCTGCGATGCCATTTGTGTTTTTCTTGGCAAAGATACAGGAACGGTTTACCATTTCCTTCTCCATTTTACAGATGAGAAAACTGAGGCAAACAGGGTTAAGTGACTTGTCCAAGCTCACATAGCTAGTAAGTGTCTGAGGCTGGATTTGAACTCAGGTCCTCCTAACTCCAGGGCCAGCACTGTATCTACTATGTCACCTACCTGCCCTAGGACTCAAATACCTGAGCTCAAAAGGTGTAACTTAATAAAAGCCTTTCTTAAATGAGAGATGGGGCAGAACATTTATTCAGTTAATCCGACTCTTCTCACTACAGATACTACTGCCAACAACCATTGTACGGATAGGGACAGAGAAAGGGCAGTAGCAGAAAGATAGGGAGGGTCACTGTGGGTCACTGTAGATGGGATGCTCCTAATACAGTCTTTTTGTTTTTAATTTTGTCTGTAGCATAGAACTACAGGAACTAGCAGTTTCTCCTTAAGTGACCTAGAGTGGCTTATGGGAACCTTGCCTCTGTTCCTCTGTGACAGACTGCGCTGCATGGGATGACAATGATGCCAAGAAGGAAGAGGCCAGTGCTCACCATCACCTGTCTCATCTTGGCTGCAGCCAGCTGCTTTGGTAATTTGGGTAAGTGCCTCCCTTCCCAAATTCATCCCTGCCTTGCTGGTATCCTCCTACTTTTCCTTCACCATAAAATACAAACCTCAAGAATTCCACAGGAAATCTCTTAAAGGGGATTATGGAGAGGCATATAGCTTCCACTGACCTAGTCAAATCTGCCCAAAATATTAGAGAGAAATAATAATGCTAACAATAGCAATACCACTTAATTTTGTGTCTTTTTTTTTCAAATTTCTGCACCAAGTTCCTCCACCTTTGCTTCCTGGAGCTGAAGAGCAGAAGTCACAGAATTCTTGAAATGATTTTAAAAGAAGTATAGTGTTTTGCAAGGACCAAATAGTCTACCCTTTATCCTTTCCACATAACAGGGGTTTGGGGGTGTGGTGCTACCGCGACCTGAGAAATCCACATAAAATTTTTTGTCCTTCCCTTCATAACAGAGAAGCCTGAATTATTATGGTACCAAAAGATAAAATATGTTGATACTATACAATACTATATGTATATTTTATTAATTTCTGTGTTTCTACCTTTTTCTATGTCATCCGCTGGCCTTCCTGAGTCATCTGCAACATCCACAAAACTCCTCACAAATTCTCATTTAATTTCTTATGCCAGCCTGCAATATATCAAAACCTCGATGGGGAAAGTTGTGGTGTAGAAAACTATTGGTCCATAAAGGACTTAACTTTTGATCCCTCTGTGGGTTTCATCCAGAATTTTCTCTTCTTCTCCCAGGTGAAGTCCCTCAGGTTACCGTCCAGCCCACTTCCACTGTCCAAAAGCACGGGGGCCCTGTGATCCTAGGCTGTGTTGTGGAACCACCATGGGTCAACATCACCTGGAGGCTGAACGGGAAGGAACTAAACAGCTCAGATGATGCTCTGGGAATCCTCATCACCCGCGGAACCCTGGTCATTGCTGCTCTCAACAACCACACTGTGGGTCGTTACCAGTGTGTGGCCCGAATGCCTGCAGGAGCAGTAGCCAGTGTGCCTGCCACAGTGACACTAGCCAGTGAGTGCTGCCCAGCTATGTCTCCTTCTCTACCATTCGTCCATTCTCTATTCCTCTGCCATTGGGCTTTCCTTTGTCTTGGGGTAGCTGAGGCAACATCAGTTGTTTTTTCTCTGAAAAGAAATGACAAATGTGCAGCAGAAGTGTGACTGACTAGAGAGTAAGCACCTGCCTAGGACATAATACACTCAAGGTACGGGATGCTACAGGAACTTATTAAATATTAATTTTTATATGTGAATTTATATTTAGTGCTGAAAATTCCTTTCTCTATGACATATAAGTATTATTTTGTAAAAAGCCAAGTCATGAAGACTCATAGGGTACCCTTGGCTTTCAAACCCTGCCTCAGTGACATATTTGCCTTTTTCCCTGCTGTACTATCCTATAACTTCAAAATAATCCACACCTAGGATGAGCAGTCCTTGTGTCATTATTCTACCTTTCTCCAAAATGGCAATTCTCTGGTCCTTTTCCCATCTTTGGAGGCGGTCTTTGGACTTTGGAGGATTGCTTCTGTCTTTGACTCATTTTAATGGTAGATCCTATTGGAGACTTACTTTTATTTTTTTAAGAGGTAGTGGGTGAGGGGAAGTATGGGTCTATCTGCCCTGACATATTTCCCTGGCATAAGCATGTGGGTTTTAGTCCATTAGAGACACGTGCTTGGATATGAATGGATTTCCTTCCTTTCGCTGAGTACCTGAATGTTCTAATAGTATTAGAAATGACTTGAGAGTGAACTGTCCATTACTTTACAGGAGAAGACCGCTCTTTATCCCACCCCAACCAACTCCTGTGCATACCATGTGTCCTAGGGGTCATGTCTGGTTTAGACAGGCCTCCCTCAACTGTAGAACGTGCCTAAACTCTTGTGTTCCCTTAGGGAACCAAACACCTCTAACGCTCAAATATGATTCTGAAGAATGTAACAAGACAGGAGGCATTATGACATAAAGGAAAAGAGGAGCTGGGAGGTGGTAGAGTAAGAATACGACTGAACATCAGCATATAAACTGATAATATCAGTTTATATAGGGCTTTACAGTTTGCAAAGTATTTATTATACATTCCCATTTGTGGGACCAAGAGGATACAGGGGTAAGGCTGCAAAGAAACATCTTAGAGAACATTCAGCAGAGCCCTTTTGTTGGAGATGAGACTTAAGAGGACAGGCAAACCACAGTTTGAGAGTTAGGGCTTCTGAATCCCTTCCATTAGAAAAGTAGCAAGTTCACCCATGCTAAACTTGGCAACTTGTGGCTTCATGGCTTCATGGGAGAGTCCAAAGAGTGTCCTGTTATTCCTACATAGTCCTGCTTTGGGCATCTGGTTGCACCATCATCTTCATCATGGTCATATCAGAAAATTACTCATTAGGCGACTGTTTGCATATGTTAGAAGTAGCAGCTATTGAATTAAGATGATGATGGTTTTGTTGGCTATGCTAATTTCTGGAAAAATTAAAGGCATCTTACTTTAAAGCCGTCTGCGTGTTCCTGGGTGCTTGCAATGAGACACATCAGTCACCAGAAGAAAGGGATTCAAAATGAGTAAGCCCACAGGAGAGGAATGGAAACTAAAGGATGTCTCATTGCCTCCCTGCCCCCCACTCCTCTTCCCCATTCTACTCACTAACCCCTGAAACGTGCTCCACAGGAATTCAGAAGAGAGGCTTCAGGCTACATCCAGCTTTCTTGGAAGACTGTCAGGCTGCCCTGCCCTTTCTCCCTGCAGAAAGGAAGGGTGTGTACACTGCTGTCTCATGTCAAGAAATGGTACTGAGTGGGAGATGTGTCTTGGGGGCCACACACGCACACACATGGCAAGAGCCACATACTTTTGCATATGGGGTGTAACCACCAGAGCCTCCTACATGGAAAGAACTCTATTTATCTATATTTATCTATATTCATAAGCTGATGTCTCCTGATAAGAAGTAACCAAGTACTTATGCTAGAGAGAAATCTCTGAGTAAATGTACACCTATAAGAGGTGGAGGGATACAGAGAAAATCCTCTCACTATAGAGGATTATCAGGGGGACGGCAATAAGCCATGCTTGTATGGGACAAGTACATTTTAGCAAGGAATAGAAAGGGTTTCTTATCTGTGGCCTGTGAAGCTTCGATCAGAAATAACTTTTCAGTTAGGATATTCCTTTTAGAATAGAGATTCTTAACATTTTCGGTGTCATAGACCTCTTTGGGAGTCTGTGGCCTATGGAGCCTTTCTCAGAATGTTTTTCAGTGCTTAAAATGAGAAAACCAATTATGTTGAAATATAGTTATCAGAATACAAAAACCAAAAACAAGTTCGAGGAACCCAGGTTAAGAAACCCTATATTAGAGGTACATACTTTTCAGTCCAATCAAGGTATATGTTGGAATCGGGCCATCATAAATCGAAAAGATTAGCTCACCTCCGAATTGTTAATGTGTATCCTGGTGGGATACTATTTCAGAAATCCCCGTATGTATCCATCTGGCCGCTTTGGCTACCAGATTGTTGCTTTTGTAGTTGTTTGTTTGAGGTGAAGTGAGAGAGTTAGTGGAAGGAATGGGGAGGAGACCTTAATTTGAATTGCCCCTTCTGCTTCAAGGTGTATCCCAGTAGTGAGAGGCAAATTTACAACCACCATTTAAAAAACAAAATGCCTCGCAGTTTCTTTTCACTGGTGCCTGGAGGGATCTGCAATTGGCGGGAGGGGACAAAAGAAAGGGTTTGGGAGCTATTCAAAAAGGCAGAAGGAGAAAAGGAGAGGCTTGTGCGGAGGCAGAGCTAGTTTTGTTTTAAAGCCAAGAACTATTGGCTTGTCATTTAGACATTAATCAGAAGTGAAATGTTTAGGCCTGGCTGGAAGGGTAGGAGAGAGCTGGAGAGAGAAAGGGAGGATTGGAGGGGGGAGAAGGGAGGGCTCTGTAATGGAGAAGAGGGAATCAGTGGAGTGGAACTCTACCTCCTAAGCTTGAAGGCAGGAGTGGGGGTGGCGGGAAGACAGGGGTTGGGGGGGGGGTGTTGCTGTCATTGGGTTGATGCCATTGGGGGATTTGGCCTGGACTCAGCAGTTAGATTAAGTTTCTGAGTGCACATTCCAGAGCAGAATGGGGGCTGTGTTTTGCCGGTGGGCTGATGTATGAGGGAGGCTGAGAGGTAGATGGGATTACCAAAAGCATGGTTTTCATTTAGAGGAAAGAAGAAAAGCACCATGCTTACACGCACACACATACATCATTTAAGATTTCTTTTTCCTTTGGCCCCTCCAACGTTCTCTCAAATGTCTATATCCAAAGACAAAGTCATCATTGTTCAAGTTTACCTAGGAGCACACTGCCGTCAGGCCCGAGCTCTTTGGGGCGGGGGAGGGCCCTCCAGGCGCCCTGGAAGTCGGGGGGTCCTGTCTACAACCCTTTTCTATAGAAAGGCTTCTTTAGTAGACAACCTGTGTCATCAGAACGTTTCCAGAGAAGTAGCTTTAGTTAAATTCTCCTCCTGTCCCACCCATTCCTGAAGACTCTGAGGGGTGGGGGAGGAGAAATCAGGGATTCCAGATAGCATAACACCTAGGTCTACTAGGTTCCACAAGATCATGGGATCATAGATGTACAACTGGAAAGAAGCTTAGAGGTCATCTAATTCCAAAGCTTCATTTTACAGCTGAGGAAACAGAGGTCCAGAGACCTGCTCCAGGTCAGAAAGATAGTAGGTGAGATTTGAACTCAGGTCCTATGACTCTTAGCTCAATGCTACTTTTATTTCATTTAACATGTTGCCTATTGCTCCCTCTGTCCTTCTTTGAGGAACCTATTCCACTTCTTTATAGATGTCTCTGTTATGAATATTTTTTTAGATATGACATCAGTCTCTTGTTAAATTTCATCCTTTTCTCCTAGCAACCCACTTGAAGCTAGCTAAAATAATTCTTCCTCTTTGAACTATTTTTTTTCTGTTTTCATCACTTCACTCCCTTTCTCCTCATTCCCTTAATCCTTGTTCTTAGGAAACATAGACGCTTAGCTCTGTTAACCTGCCTTTGAAGTTAGTGCCTTTTTAATTCTTTAATTCTCTTATTTGTCCTTTGTAGGCTCTGGGTTCTCACAGCCACTGGAGTTAATTATGGGTGGTGATGGGTGGCTTGTAAGACTGGATCGAGGAGTCTAGCAGCACAAATACCCTCTTTCTCCACCCCACCAGGAAAGGTCTCTCTGCAGTGTAGGTCACTGACCTCAGTGAGATTCATACAGCTATTTGGTCTGGTAGTAAGCCTGAACTCCATTAGCCCCTCCCAGAATCCCAAGGTAAACTAAAGTATTTCTGAATTAATTCATTCCTCTGCCATGTGAACCTGGAACTAGAGACTTGGTAAGGTCATTCTTTCCTTAAAAGGATCAGAAGAGCAATGGGTTCATGCCATGGGGAGTAGCTTGCCTTCCTATCATCCCTCAGGTATCTCATTTGCAGTTAGAGATACTTAGCTAATACAGCATCTTGAACCTGAAACTTGGATATAATTGAGAGTATATGGTTTATGCCTGACTCCTCCTCCCTCTGGGGCCTTTGGGAATAAAGAAGAGACCAGAATCCCTGGGTTATAAATTTTTCAGCATCAGTAGTCATCTGAATCAGTCAGATTCTTAATCTGCCTCTAGGAAGAAAATTCTCACTGCATCTCCCCATCCCACAGTGGATGGGAATTAGGCATAGGAGACTGAGTAGGGAGAGGACAAGGCAGAAGTGGTCAGGACCACTTCTCCCAGTATTTTCTTTTCTCATTTCCTGTTTATAACCCATGACCAGACCTCAACAAGGCCCTTTGTGAGTTGGGGAAAAGGAAGTGGCTAGGGATTTTCACTCTTAATCTTTCCATTTCATTTCATTCATTCATTCATTCATTCATTGTATGTTTATTCACACCTACACAGTATAAGGCATTTTGCTGCTTTGCCCTTTATTAATGGGTCTCTATTCCCTAACTGGGTGGCTAGGTGGCACAGTGGATAGCACACAGGACCTGGAATGAGGAAAACTTATCTTCCTGAGTTCAAATCTGGCCTCAGACACTTACTAGCTCTGTGACCCTGGGCAAGTCACTTAACCCTGTTCACCTCAGTCTCCTCATGATCTGCAGAAGGAAATGGCAAACCACTCCAGTGTCTTTGTAAAAAAAAAAACCAAAACCCAAATGGGGTCATGAAGAGGCAGGAAAGACCATAAAATGACTGAACAACAACAATCTCCCTATCTGTAAAATGAAAGGCTTTGAGCTAAAGATGGTCTATAAAAGCGCTGACATTCTCTGCCTCTTCTTATTCTCTCCATTTCTGAAAAACATATAGCAAAAAAAAATAGCCAATGTATTATAGATTTGAGAGCTCTAAGGGACTTTAAGGCCATTCATTGAGTCCAGCTGTCTCCTTTTGTTGATAAATATAAATGGAAAAACAGAGAGGTTAAGTGATATTTAGTTGTCCAGGTGGCCTTTGAACCTAGGTCTTCCCAACTTTACATCCATTGCCCCATACTGTATACCTACACAGTGCCTGACCTATAATAGATGCTTAATAAATGTTTGTTGGCTGACTGACTATACCACACTGGCATTCCTTCTCATAGTGGCCAGCGTATTTGAGGGTGGAAAGGGGAGAGGGCATCAACAAGCATGGGAAGAGATAGATTTGTTTCTCATGGATTCGTTGGTTTCTTATACAGATAGCCTCTGACCCAGATGAATATCCTCCCATACTCTTCCATCAGGGCATTTGATGATTACCCCATCCAAAGGGGACAGACATGTAGAACTTACTTCGTACAGCTCATCCAGCTGCTAGCTTGCCAGTTATATCTGCCACTCTTTCTAGTCAGAAACAGGCCTTACAAACTGACCCTGGGCCCACAGGATAGTAAAGTCATCAAGCTGAAGAAAAAAATTCCTCTTTGTGCAGCTTTGCTGCCTGTGAATCCTATTAGGTAGAGTCTCTGGAAAAGTCTCCTAGACTTTGTCCCTGAGCTGGAAGGGGCAGCTAAGAAGAGTTGCAGAATTTTCTTCCTTGGAAATATTTAATAGTGGAATAATTTGCCTCAGTCTGTTTTTCCCTATCTTCCTTTTCCAACCTCTTCCTAGTCCCTTGTTATCTGGGATGGTTTAGGTACATTTTTGTTGGGAGGTAGGATGTCAGACTATGTATTGAATCTGTACTAATAGTGCTTAATTTGGGATCTTCCATGTTGTAGAATACCCAACACTGAGAATTTATTTACCTTCATAATAGCTATGAACCCCCAATGTATCTTATATTCCCCAAAACCCTTTTACATTCTTCTCAAAATATTTCTTTTTACCTCAGGTCAGAGGTTTTTACCTGGGGTCCATGGACAGATCTCAAAAGATGCATGAATTTGTATGGGGAAAAATACACCTTTATTTTAATATAATTGATTTCCTTTGTAATCCTATGTATTTTAAAACATTATTTGGGGAAGGGGTCCACAGGCTTTACTGTCAATGTGTGACACACAAACAAACGTTAAGAACCCCTGCCCTAGGTCCTTATTTAACCAATTCATTCAATTTCCCAAAACTTTTCTGATACAACCTCTATTTACAGTAATAGACAGATGGGAGCGAGTTTCACCAACCTGAGACCTGTGCTCACACCCTTTCTAATGGTTTTTCTCTACAAAGGACACTCTTGTGCTATCCCTCAAGTCCTTCATTTACAAGTTTGACCAATCATACCCACACAGTATTCACCCCTAGCATGTAGACATTCCACAAATACAACCCTAAAGTGTAGACACTCTTCTGAGTGAGGAGAGCAGGGAAACCCACAGAGAAGGCCAGGATAGAAATTGGACTGAAGAAGAATTCTAGAAGTACCTTACAAGGAATTAAAACAGCAATAAGGGTTTTATTGTTGTTTTCATCAAAGGGAGAAAACTGGCTAAATAATCAGTTGAATGTTGATCAGACCTCTTGTGATCACCATAGCTTGGTGAATCTGATCCATACTTGATAATCAGCATAAGCATAATCACAGAATTTGAAAATTGGAAATTGCCAACTGGTCCAACCCATACATAAGAACAATATCCACTGTAACAGGTGATCACTTAGCCTCCTAAAGACCTTCAAGGGTTGAGGTAAGGTAGTGAAAGGTATATGAAAGCAAATTGGGGTTGGAAAGGGATAAGTACTACTAGGAAGACTATTAGTACAAATCATCTTAAGGGTCACTCGAAATGAAAAGGAGATAGCAAATAGACTAAAATGAATGATTTGTCTTGGTATATATTAAGGAATATGTTAGAGGAATTCCCAGTATACCTCATTGTTCAGAGATGAGGGCCAAAGAGGAGATATTAGGACAAATAGTGGTAAGTATATCACTTGGTCTAGATATGATTGTTGAATTAGTTATTGATAAAGCACCAGGTCTAGACAACATCCATCCATGTGGGATTTTTAAAAGAAGTCATGAGTAAGTAAAAATGTAGAACTGGGTGACTGACAAAAAATCATACCCTGTCATCTTCTCTAAGGAGAGTTAGAAAGAACTAGGAGATTGTTAGTTTCTCAGACAGGTTCCAAAAGAAATCCTATAAACTGGAATACTAGAAGGGAAGGTGACAAGAGGTAGGAGAAGGACTACAGGAATAATCAGATTGATGGAGGGCTGCTTTACAGGGACAGGCTAAAAACAATGACAATATCCAAAAAAGAGAAAGATACTGCAATGTGAGAAGATGAAGGCTAAGAAAAGATATGGTAAAAGCTTATAAAAACCTGAAAGGTATATAGAGAGTGAACATAAACTTCTTTACCATTGCAGTTCATTGGAATAAAATACCATATCTTGAAACTTGTATCAGGTAAATTGAAGACAAATTTTAAAAGTAGTTTTAAAATTTGTCCTCAAATTACCTGTTCAGTTTTGTGGTATAGCAGATAGAGTACTGACAAATGACAAATTTAAGTCTTGCCTCATCTACTTTGTGACCCTGGCAAGTCACTTTACCTCTCTCAGGCTTAGTTTGATCATGTGCAAAATGGGGGTATTAATAGCACCTATTTCACAGGGTATTTGTAAGAACTAAATGAGACAAAGCACTTTGCAAACCTTAAAGTGCTATAGAAATGCTAGCTTTCATTGTCAGTCATTGGTCTAACTCAGTAAAACTGTTCTTGTACTCTTTGAATAATTCTCCTTTTCTACTCTCCACACAGATTGCTTGGATGTAGCATTTGTCTCCCTCCTGCTCCTTGTGTGCCTGTATAAATGTCTCAGGATTCACCATTTTCTTTTTTTTTTTCTCTTTCTCTTTATGCACAATCCCTGCCAGCATTGCTTAAGGCCACACCAGAATCCAGTTTGGGCCATGATTAATCCAGACCACCAGGATACACATTCATTTTCCCTCTGCTAAGTTTATAACTTATATTTGGTTGATCAGAGAAACATGTATTATGTGGGTTTCAGGCAAGAAAAACATTTTTTCATCTTTTTTCTCTTTAGTATATTTTTTCCAGTCATTTCATTCCTTGATCAAGTCCAAAAGAAACTCTCCATCCTGCTGACCAACCCCACCTCATAGCAATACTCAAAGGGTCAGATGAACAAGATGTCCTGCAAACATCTTCTGCGTTAAGAGTTAACCTTCATTTGGCTTCAATACCCAGTGGAAACATGGCTCTCGTCGTTGACTTGTCTTAAAAGATTAATCACATTTCTAGTTCTCTATTATGCCTTTTTAAAATTATTTTTACATTAAGGAAGCCAAGAAATTCCTGAAATATCATCAGCTCCTTGCAAATCATTTTATGACTTTGTCAAACCTTCCCTTTTCCTTCCTTCTCTTTCTTTCTTGGTCTCTCACTTCCTTACATTTGTCTTCTTCAGTTCTCTCCTTCATCCCCAAGTTTTCTTCACTGTTTGGATTTAAGTGCAAGTTAATATAACAGCTAGCATTTATATATGCTTTAACATTTGCAAGATACTTCACAAACATTATCTCACTTTATTCTTACAGTAACCCTGGATGGTATTATTATCCCCATTTTATAGATAAGGAAAATGAGGCAGACAGAGATTAAGTGGCTTGCTCAAGGTCACACAGGATCTGTTTTGCCATCTAGCTTCCTCAAGAGGAGTTTCAGCACAGTGCAGAGAGTATGCTTTGTGTCTAGGAAGGTTTTTGTCGGATTGACAAGAATTTTCTTTTTTAATTTGAGAAAACAAGCAAGTTAGCAAGAAAGCCTTACATTAATCAAAGAGTTTGCTGGATGTCGTGTTCATATTTCCATGACTGTTGGGGCAGAACTCTGGAGTTAACATTGTCTAGGTAGCTTCAGAGCTGTTTAGAAAACCCCTGTGATGGCAGCCTTCTGAATCCACAGGAGGTGAAGCATCACCACCTTCTGCTAATCCCTGTTTTCTGAGCATCCCTGCTGATCACTCTGTCCTGACATGGTGATGATGTCCACACATGACTACTTGGTTTTGCTGATTAGTGATTTTTTTTTTTTTTGCTTTTGAGAACCTATTTAAAGAGGCAGTCTGGCATAGTGGATAGAGGGCTGACCTTGGAGGTAGGAAGACCTGAGTTCAAATCATGTATCTTACATTAGATAGCTATGTAATCTTGGAAAAGTTATTTAAAATCTCTGAGCTTAGGACAACTTTCTAAAATTTGCTACTAAGTTATAGACTGTACAAGTGGAGAGTTTCCACACATTGTGAAATCATTGCTTCTTGATGTATGGAACCTGTTTGGTTTTCTGTTGCTTGGCTGCAAATAATGGTAGTAGCTCTCCATAGAACCATAGATTTAGACCTGAAAGAGGCCATTGAGTTCAGCTCCTTCATTTTACAGATGGGGAAACTGAGGCATGGAACAGTTAAGTGACTTGCCCAGAGTTACACAGCTAGATGTCTTGGTCTTCCTGACTCCAAGTTCAGGTTCTATCTACCATTATACTGATAAATGAGCTTTCTGAAATGCCATCCTAACTCCTCCCCACCTCCCAAAGAAAACATTGCCTAACTGGCTTTAAATTCAAGCCTTTATTTTCACTTTAGGTGATGTAGTTTCTCAGCATCAGCCATCAGAGTGACTATTGCTATATGTTCACCTAACACAGTCCTTTCATAATAATACACTGATATGGTCATAGCTTTTGAGGTGAAAGGCCATCAGGTCCAATCCTTGCTTTTTACAAATAGGGAAACTGAGGCACAGAGGAGTTAAGTGATTTTCCCAGGGTCACACAGCTAGTAAATATCTAAGGTGGGATTTTAACCCAGGTGTTCTTGGCATCTAGTCCTATGACCTATTCACTATGCCATGCTGAACCTACTGTTACTATCCTTAGTTTATAGACCAGGAAACTGAGGCATGAAGAATTTGTGAAATGCTCATATAGAATGACCATGTATTTAGATGACCACATAGAAAATCAGAGATGGATAGGCCCATCTCTCTCTGAATCCCGGTCATGTTGATTTCCCATTACAATCTGTTATATGCCCTGACTTAGAGTGCTACAGGATTGGCTACTTCAGTACCATTGGCTTTCTGCAGAAGAGGATTGTAAAGGCCTGGGAGGAAAATGAGAGCAATGTTTCCAGTAATGGAAACCTCCATGGGAAGCCTTCCCATGGTTCATAACCTGGCAAGCCCCTGAGCAGACGTGTTGATGCCTGAAGCCTGTGTTGGTGGGGTTATAGAACTATCAGTCAACAGAGAAACATGCCATGGGCAATGTTACTGCCTCCCAGTCCAGACAGTATTGCCAAACAAACTCCTTGTGGTGACACCACAGCTTGGTGGATCTGATCCATACCTGACCAGAAGCATAAGCATGGTGGGTGAGATGTGAGAGCAGGGAACGGTGGAAGGAAAGGTGGTAGCCAGAAGTGTTAGCAAAGGGTGGGAGGGTGGGAAGCCAGAGTCATCATAAGGAGTCAAAGCTAATGCAGAGAGGGTCTCTGCTACTTGCTTTTCAGCATCAAGATGATAGTACTGGTTTATTTCTGGTACTAGTTTGTTGCTTGCCTGGAAATGGACTTTGACTCAATTCTAGGAGAGGAAGGGGTAAGCACAAAGGGAGACAGGAAGTAAAAATGAAATTAAGCTTTAAAAGTGATTGCTGTGTTTGTGCAACACAGTCAAATCTTGAGTCGCAACAGGGGGCTTAGTAGATAAGTCCTTTAGAATTACCTGAAGCCCATGAAGGTTAAGTGACTAGTTCTGAGTCTGGACCTCGTAAGTATCAGAGGCAGCCTTTTGAGACCAGGTCTTCTCAACCCCAAGCCCAACACTGTCCACTGTGCCACATTATTTCTTCAGTGGTAAGTGACTCCTCCCACCCAAAAACCAAACAAAAAAAACCAACCCACCAACATCATATGTTATATGAGTGATGGAGAGGAGAAGAAATGATGGTATGAAAATGAAATAGTTAATGAACTGAGCAACTAGTATTCAATCTAATAAAATCAGAGGCTTTGAACCTATAATTTAAGTTTATTAGCTCTAATTTATCCTGTATACATTTGTTTGTACATAACCATTTGCGTATAGTCTTCCCCACTGGCTTGTGGGTTCCTTAAGAGCAAAGACCTTTATTTTGACACTTTTTTTGTATTTCCATCATTTAGCACAGTATCCAGAACTTGGTATTTGCCTAATTAGTGCCTCTTGATTTAATAGCCATGTTAAAAAAAAAAGAATATTTAAATATAATGTGTTGCCACAGACTTAATAGCCTTATTTAGATATTAGTAGTATTTAGTAAATATTAGTAGTATTTAAATATTAGTTTTATCCTAATTTAGAATTGAAATGGACCTTAGAGGCCATTTCACAGTGAAGGAAATTGAAACCTGGAAGAAGTTAAGTGACTTTCCCAAGATCACCTAGCTCATAAATGCCAAATGCAGGATTTGAACCTGGTTCTTTCAGTTTCCAAGTGTAGTACTCTGGCTGTTCGGCCATACTGCCAAAGACAGAACTTCATATACTCTATAGTTTTGCCTATAGCTTTGATGGTGGCAGCTGTCCATGTGGCACTGACAATCATCCCACCACTAACTTTGGCACCCCTCCATGGGTTTCCCATGCCTAGCATACTGTGCAAATGCGGACCAGGGCACAATGTAAATTGAAACATTCGTTGTGCTGTACAAAGTATGCACATGTGAATCAGTACAATTTCACCCTGTGAAACTGGGAGTTCAGCTGTAATTGTACATTGATACATGTGTCGTGTCACCTTGGAATGTAAACTCCTAGAGGGTAGGAACTATGCCAGATATGATGCCCAGCATATTGTATGTTCCTGATAAATATTAAGTAACCACAGCAAAGAAAGAGATGGTCCCCAAAAGACTGCTATGATACATGTCATGTGTTAAGAATTGAAAAACCAACATAAGATGGCATGTAACCATTTGATTAATGTGGACTAGTTAATAAATGGAGCTGGAAGAATGCACAGAGGGAGGAAGCAAATGACAGAGGTGGAGAGGAAAGGAAAGAGATTAATGCTGTAAAAACATTCTTCTAATGGATTTTTCAAATGTACCAACATGCAGGCAGAGGCAGGCGTCAGGTCAGATGATTTCTCCATGAAGATCTGATTCATCATTCTGGAGCAGCAGCCTGCCATCCCTATTCTTGGTTTTAAGGGCTGGTCGTGATTCCCCAGGGTGGTAGCCCGAGTGAGGACAGAGGCTTCACTGGTCAAACAGCCTAGCAGACAAAAGGCTTTTGGGCCATAGCCTGGTTCTCTTAATATGCTGCCAGCCTCATCTTCTTTCTTCATCTGCATCTGCCCTATGGCTGATTAGACACAACCATGTATTCTGAGGCACTCCCCTGTCCCCCCTTCCATTTGCCTTTTCTCCCTTAACACTAGAAAATGGAGGGGTATGCTGTTAATCATTTTATTATTCTGCCTTTCATCATTTAGAGAAACTTCAAGGTTTAACTTAGGTAGCCAAATTGGAACTTTTTTTTTTCTGGAGAAGAGACTATTGTGTTGGTGACTTGTTTTTTTTAAGCCTGGAAGGCTAGCCTGCCAGGTGGCACATGTGGACAGTTGAAAACCAAGTTATAGTATTCTCCTGCTCCATCTGTGCTGACTCTTGTGGACATTTTAGCATTAGAACATACAGGGCAATTTTTCTTTCTTTCTTTTTTTCATTTGTAAGGCCAACTTAGTACTTCCCCATCTAAATGGACTTCTGCATCATACTGAACAATGCAAAAGAAGTGGAAGTAGATTGTTGAAGGAGGCGATTGGTGTTTTCCATCTTGTTAGGGTACCCGGGAAGCCCAGGTTGCGTGATCAGTTGAGTGATCCCCTGTACCAGAATTTTCATGGTCAGTTGGTTCTTTCCTGCCTCAGTAAAAGCCTTCAATTACAATGTGTCAGTAAGTACCACATTGTTGTTAAGGTGGAGATGATGCCAGTGCCAAATTCATTTTAAATCCAGTTTAAATTTTTTTTTTGCTCTGAGCAAATTTCTTTGGAACAGTTCAGAAGGGAAAAAAAAGAATACAATCCTAGTGGAGTTGTTTTGGATTTATCAGACCATGAAAGAGAATTCTTCTCAGCCATTAAGGAATGTTTCAGATGCCCGTAAGCCTTCGATAATTCAAAACTTGCTTTGTTTAGAACCTTACAACTTGGCATGTATCACATGCACCATCCTGAAGGAGGATTAGTACCTTTGCTTTAAAAAAAATGCATTTGCTTTGAAAAAACAAAGTTCCAGATATTTCACTAGAATACTTTGAGCAAGGGCCATGCTTTCATTTTTCATTATTCAGGTTATCCTCATCTCTAAGTAGGATCCTCCCATTTTCCTAGGATGAGAAGCTCTCAAGCATTATTGATAAATTCATTGAGCAAGTATGTATTGAGAACAGATGGCATACTTAGCATTATGCTAGATGTAATGGGATCTATCTTTCAGAAGCTTACCAGCTCTTGGGGAAGACAAGACACAAGTAATGAAAAAGTTAAAGAACAGCAAAGCTGAGGATTACTATATTTCCACCTAAGGGAGAATATTTATGAGATTGAACATTAACAGCATTAGCATGAATCACTGAGGGTCGCTGGGTGATGAAAACTGTTTCACTCAGTCAAAAATTTATTAAGCAGCTAAGTAGACCAGAAGATAGACGCTGGAGTCAGAAGGACCTGAGTTTAAATCTAGCCTTCAACAATCATTACCTCTGTGATGCTGGTCAGGTCATAACCTCTATTTGCCTCAGTTTCCTCATCTGTGAAATGAGAATAATAATAATAGCACCTACCTTCCAAGATTGCTTTGAGGATAAAATGAGATAGTATTTGTAAAATTCTTGGCAAATCTTAAAGCACTATATAAATGCTAGCTTTATCATCATCATTATTATTGTTATTTATGCAATG
Source organism: Phascolarctos cinereus (assembly GCF_003287225.1). NCBI lineage: Eukaryota > Metazoa > Chordata > Mammalia > Diprotodontia > Phascolarctidae > Phascolarctos > Phascolarctos cinereus. Next base: position 103,269,080 of record NW_027556098.1, read on the forward strand.
TGATACTATCAATCAACCACAATAATTTATTAAACTATTACAATGTGTTTATCACTGTGCTAAGCACTGAGGATACAAAGAAAAAAAATAGTTCCTGCCTTCAAGAAGCTTGTGTTCCAATGGGGAAGACAACATGGACGTACGTAGGTATGTACAATCTGCATAAAGAGTTGATGGAAGGTCACCTGAGAGGGGAGGGGGCTAGCATCCAGAAGCATCAGGACAGGCCTCCTGCAAAAAGTGCTATTTGAGCTGAGGGGCTGGTTGGAACGTGTCACCTGCCCTCTAGGAGCCTATAGTCTAGTAGAAGGAAGCTATTTTTACTTGCAATAAATTAGAGAAATGCGAAGTGCTAATTTAGGCAACTGGTCATTATCCTCGTCTCCCTGAATTCTATATATAGTAATTCATTCTGTCTCACCCTAACCCACAGTGGAGGAACAGTGTACACAGTGGAAAGAGGGTTAGGTTTGGAGTGAAAGGTCCTGAGTTCACATAGAGGTGTGATCTTAACCAAGCCAGTAACCTCTTTGGATTTTACTTTCCCCATCTGTAAAATGATTGGGTTTGATTAGATTACCTTCCAACCTTCGGTATATCATCTCATACTCCTCTACAAGAAGCTTTTCTTGATAACACAGACTAGTTTTTAACTTTGCTTTGTATCCCCAGCACTTAACATAGTGCTTGTCACATGGTAGGTACATAATAAATGATTATTGCCTGACTGCCTATTCACCATAACTAACATTAGACATGTTTTTTCTTCTTGCTTAAATATTTTGAGAACCTGTGCTTTCTTCATTGTGAGCCCTCCCTTCACTGATGCTGATCACAACTCTTCTCTGACTGGCTACATCCTTCAGAAGTTTCAATAGTCAAAAAAAATTCATGTGGCCAACCTGCCAATTAACCTGTTTGAACCTAGTGAGTTCGTACATTTAATTACCAGACATATATTTAATTATCAGGTCCATACTTGAAGCCTTTCCAGCTTGATCAAATCTGCTAGAACCTGGGCTCCACTGTTATGGCCTTTGAAAACAAAGAGTCACATTAATGTCACAATGAGACACCAGAGTAAAGCTTTGGTAAAAGTAGCTACATTTAATCAAACTTAGACAGGACAGTACAATTCAATCAATCAGTGAACATTTTACTGTGTGCCAGGTACCAAGGTAGCTATGGGGACCTTAGAAGTCATCGAGTCATGCTTCACACTGTAGTGTGCTCAAGTCAAAGGGATAGTGACTGGAGTTCAGAAACCCAAATGCTTTACTCTTCTAACTAGGAAGGATGATAGTCTTCAGATTATGACATTTCCACTAAGTGGGAAACCACCTGAAAAATCCTAGTGGCCTGATCTGATTGTTTTGATGTAGTGCCTGTAATTTTGAATTTGATAATTACTCTCTAGCCTTTGGGTATCTAGGTGGGGCAGTGGACAGAGTGCTGGACCTGGAGTCAGGAAGACTCATCTTCCAGAGTTCAAATCTGGCCTCAGACACTTACTAGCTATGTGACCCTGGGCAAGTCATTTAACTCTGTTTGCTTCAGTTTCCTCATCTGTCAAATGAATTAGAAAAGGAAATGGCAAATCACTCCAGCGTCTTTGCCAAGAAAACCCCAAATGGGGTCATCAGTGAGAGATCTGACTTCATGCCTGCCTATTGCCTTCTCTAGGGCAAGAGGGGAGGAATAATAAAAGCAGGCAGTATCTTTTAGTCATTTCACAAGGTCTGATAGTATCACTTCTCATAAACTGTGCAGAATGTAGTATTGATAGCACCTGAGTAGGATATTTCCAGTTTGGAGAAAACAACAACAATAACCTTGATGCAGCAAAATCTTTATTGGAGGAGATGGGAGAGAGGAGGTAAAGGGGGAAAGAGGAAGAGGAAGGAGATTAAAAACTTAAAGGTTTGCAAAGCATTTGGCATGTTATCTCATTTGGTCCTGAAAAACTCTGAGTTAGTTTCTATTATTTTGAAGATGAGAAAAGTGTGTGTGTGTGTGTGTGTGTGTGTGTGTGTGTGTGTGTAAAATAACTTAAATACATCACATGGGATTTCCTTTGGAAAGGGCAGGAGATGTCTCTTTAAGCCTCATCTTTTTTAAAAAGTGACAAGAGATTTAATGGAAGATTCATATTCTACTAATTTTGTTTTGAGGATTTGCTCCTATTCCTTCCAACTTCTTTCTTCATAGTCTTTTAAGAGATGTTTACATTGTTTAATAGGAATGTATATGTAGAGCCTATGTCAGATTGCACACCATCTTGGGGAGGGAGGAGGTAAGGGAGGGAGAGAAAATTGGAAACTCAAAAGCTTATGGAGGTGAATGTTGAAAACTAAAAATAAATTAATTAATTAAGATTTTTTAAAAAGAGATGTTTACACAATATTGCCACTTTCCCCCAGATGAGCTCCCTTCTCTCCTATGCTCAGAAGCCTGACTGTCCTTTATCCAGTCTAGTGAGGACAGCCAGACAGGTACTCATAGACTTCAATATCTTCACATGTTGCTTCCATTTGACTAAAGCACGAGTAATAGATACTGGTCAAGTTAACCCTTCCTGGCCCATCTTCCTGCCCTTACCCCCCCCCTTCAATGCCTCAGAGAGCCTCTGCACTTTTTCCATCTCTCCCAGGAGAGGGTTCATCCACGCAGATTACACTATTCCCATGTGTCAAGACTTTAAGGGCATTTCACATGTAGCCCTTATATAATGAGATGAGCATTGCATCTAGAAATCCAATGCTAGAAAACCTGGGTTTAGGTGCTAGCTCTGCAGATTACTAACAATGTGATCTTAGAAGGAGGGAAAGAGAGAGCAATTTAACATTGAGCCTTTGAGCTTCAATTTTCTTATATATTAGAGATCATACTATTTCCCATGCTTATCACCCAGGATTTTTACAAAGATCAAATGAGATAATATATGCAACAGGTTTTATAAAGCACAATACAAATATGAGCTATTATTATATCATTGGTATCACAATTATAATAATAACTCAACTAGTATCCTGATTGTAACTTGAGCACAGTCTCAGGTCTGATAACTTTCTATATTAGGGCTTGGGAGAAGAACTGTGGAAATATATTCCACGCTAGCCTGAAGTGGAGAGCTAATCTTACTTTTTATTTTGTTTTTTATTTAAACTCTATGGGTTTAGCTAATCCACATGGCAATGAATGCTTTGGGAAACAGATCATTTCCAACATGGTTAAAAAGACTGTTTGGGGCAGGAGTTTAAGAGAGAGAGAGAGACAGAGAGAGAGGTCCACCCCCTTCCTTTCTGATCCGTATAATGGAAAAGGCAGATATCTCGTGTAGGTGTCAGCCTCCTGATTTACCCCCTTCATAACCTCTCTACCCTCCTCATCAGCTCAGTTTAGCTATACCTAAGGGAGTTCCCCTTAGATGGTAAGGTTCAATGCATATAACCCTGTGAACTTTTGTAGATACTAAATGATGACACTTCCAAACCCCAAATCCAGACTTCCTGCCACATGTCTTAAGTGTGGTATAACCTGATCACTGAAAAAAAATCAAGAGTTAAAAAATTTGGGCTTTTCAAAAAAAAAAGTTCCTCTAATGTTTGTAGCTTCTAACAACCCAACCAAACATTTTCCCTTCTTTTCGTAGATCTCCAGGACTTCAAGTTTGATGGCCAGCATATTATCGAAGTGGATGAGGGGAATACAGCTGTCATTGCCTGTGACCTTCCAGAAAGTCATCCAAAAGCCCAGGTTCGCTATAGTGTGAAACAAGAATGGCTGGAAGCCTCTAGAGGTAAGTAACAGGGGGGCATGGCTACAAACAGCTGGCCTTCCCTGGTCTTGCCCCTCTCTATTCTAAGATCCCTAAATAATGCCCTGATCTCTACTTATTTTCTGCTACTTCTCCAAATCCCTAAAACGCTTAAACACCTCCTCCCCACTTGATCCCTAGAGTGAAGTTCATTGTCCCTAGGATATAATGTTGGAATTTATTTAATTCAATGCCTCCTCTCTCCCATCTCCAGTTCATATTCCACAAAGCTGCCCAAATTATCTTCCTAAAAAAATCAGATCTGGTAATGTCACTCTTGTGCTCAAGAATCTTTGCTGGCTCTCTATTGTCCCTAGGATAAAAGATAAACTCCAGTACTGGTTCTGGCTTCCCTTTCTAGACTTACTGACATTTATTCTCCCTCATACACTCTACATTCTAGCCAAACTCAGTACCTCTGTGTTGTTATCCCTTTATGCTTCAAGTACATTCCTTCTTCAGCTCTACCACTTAGAATCCTGGGCTTACCATCGGGGCCCAGCTCACATATCACTTCCTTGACCTCTTGTTCTTAACCTCTTTAGTGCCTTCTCTCTCTTCAGACTACCTTGTGTTTACTTAGCTGACTCTGTGTTGTATCCCTCATAAGGCAGGAAACAGTTGTTTTCGAATGTTAATCTTCAGTGCCTAGCATACAGTAGGTGGTTAATTAGAATTTGTTGCATTAATTTTTACGGAATTGAAAACTCCACCCCTTGATTGACCCAGAGAATTCATGTTTACCTACTTTTTTTTAACCTTTTCCCAAAGAATATCTCACCATTTGGGGGTCCCGAGTAGTATCTCTACACTCTTGCCATCTGATCCTCCTCAGTCCTCACAGTGATGGATTTGGGTTCTTTTTTTTTTTTATGGATTTTCATGCCAGAGCCTCCAACCAGGAAAATATCTGCTACTTCCCAGAATGTGCTGTCTCCCTCCCCTCCCAAATCCAGCTACATCTCATGGTTTAGAGGCTATTGCTTGGAAATGAATCCAACTTCTTCATAGGATTGTAGGTCACAGAGCTGTCTAACTCTTTCTCACCTATTTTATTTTAAGAGATGAGGGAATTGAGACCCCAAGACCTGAAGTGACTTGTCTCAGTAGTAAAAAGCAGAGCCAGGATTCAAACCCAGATCCTCTGGTGCCAAACAAATATGGGGCTCTTTCCTCACACCTTGAAAGGCTCTTTCACTGAAGTAATTTTTGATTCCCTACAGCTACTGGAACTTCACGATCATTCTCTTTATTTTATCTAAGAGCTTTATTGTTTTCCTTCTGTTTTTACATCATAGTTACTGTTGATTTATAGTTTTTTAAAATGGCAACAAAATGGTGTGGCATAGAGTAAACACTTAGGAAATGCTTATTGATTGATAGTAAAAGATGGATGTGTATCAATTGAGTAATGACTGAACAAATTGTGGTATATGAATGCAACAGAATATTATTGCACCATAAGGAACAAATATGAAGGATTCACAGAAACGTGGAAAGACATATATAAATGATGCAGAGCAACCCCACAACACACACACACACACACACACACACACCCATAGAACCTTTCTTTATAACAAAGTAAAACATTTAAACAAAACACAGTGACCGCTTCTAACAGCATACACCAAGCCCTATAAACCGTGGTGCCCCTTCTTTATGAAGAGAAAGACGTGTTTACTTATCAGTTCTCTGGGTCTGGAGATTGTTTATTATAATTCATCAGAGTTCTACTGCCCTTCAGTGTTATCCTTGACATTATCATAGTCATTGTGTATCTCCTTTGCTTGTTTCTGCTTTCCTCACTTTGTATCACTTTATGTAACTCTTTCCACATCTCCATTAATCCCTCTTATTCATCATTCCTTGTGGTGCAATAATATTCCATTACATTCCTATACCGCAATTTGTTCAGCCATTGCCCAATCGATGCATGCCCATTTTGTTTCCAGTTTTTTTTATTATCAGTCAATCAATAGGCATTTATTAAGTGCTTCCTCTGTGCCAGAACTGTGCTAAGTACTAGGTTCCTTGAGTACTGCTATCAATCTTTAGTGATAAGTTGGCTTGTTCTTTCTGTGTTAGTCTTAGAGGCAGCTAAGTGGAATGGTAGATAGAGCACCGGGCCTGGACCTGAGTTCAAATCTGATCTCAGACACTTACTAACTGGATGACCCTGGACAAATCACTTAACCTCTGTTTGCCTCAGTTTCCTCAAATGTCAAATGAACTAATACTAGTACTTATATCACAGAGCTGTTGTGAGGATCAAATATGACAACATTTCTAACATGCTTAGCATAGAGCCTGGTATATAGTAGGTGCTATATAAATGCTTATTCCCCCTTCTCCATAGTAACTTCCTTGGACTTATGTACCTGGTAAAGGGATCACTAGATGACATATATATATATATATTTATATGTATGTATATATATATATATATATATATATATATTATTTCTCCCCCCTCCAAGATGGTGGTGGGGTGGGCTAAGGCAGAGAATAAGGGGAGGAAGAATTTTAATTCTCTCTTGCCACCAGCGGAAGCTAGGCAGCCAGGCCTCTCCCCAAAGCTTGCTCCAGCCCCAGAAGTTATGGGATCCCCATTCAGCCCACTGAATTGCTGTTAACACCAATACACCTGGGGCTGTTGCCTCACTCCCACATGTCTCCTGGCATGGCTTGTCTGGAGCTGCAGGGACAAAGCCCTCTCCCAGGGAAGAAAATCAAAACAAAAAGAGAACTGACAAGTCAGTATCTCACCTGCAGAGAGACGCTGAAAGCCACAGCAGCAGTTGGGGTGTCAAGGAGGAGGGGAATCAGCTCCCTAGTTAATTAACCCTTCCCACGCCAGACCCAGGGTCCAGTGCCCACGTCCCAGAAAGAAATAAACCACAAAGAGTAGGCTTCCTGTGTTTGCTGCTTTAAAAAGGAAGAGTTTCACTGAGCTGGTATAACAATGATAGCTTAGATTTCATCCATTCATCCCACAAATGTCTGTTAAATGCTCGCTTTGTATAAGATGCTGAGGTGGTAAAGATACAAAGATAAGATGACTTGCTGGCAGACGTACAAAGATAAATTAGACCCTACCCTTAAGGAGTTTACATTCTACTAGGGAAAAATAATGCTTGTATGTAAATAGTTGTAATACAAACTAGAGTCTGTGGTAATTCTGTAGGAGCAGTACCAGCAAATTGCTATAGAAGCACACAGAAGGGAGAAATTGTTTTGGCAGAGGGTGTCAGGGAAGGACTCATGAAGGAAATGGCATTTAAGCTGGCCCAGGCACGACTGGGAGGGTTATTTTATAACCCTCACTGTTTTTCAAAGTGATTTCGCATTCATTATCTTATTTAATTTTTGCCACAACCCTGTGAAGTGTGCAGGGCAGGTATTTTTGTCTCCACTTTGCCAATAGAAAAAAAAAAAGCCAAAACCTAAGGCTAAGAGAAATTAAATGACTTACTCACGGGGCTACAGGGCTATTAATGACAGATCCAGAGAGCTGACATTCAAAGTCAGGGCTTCTTAGTTGAAGCCCAGTAGTTGTTTTACTACACTGCATGTCCTCCCTCTACTCCATTTTTAGACAATTCATTCCAGGGAATTGGATGCTCTTATTGAATGTTTCTCTTTGCCTTTTTGCTTTTACCCCTATTTGGAGCAGGCTGGGAGCATTGGAGTCAGAGGATGTGAGCTGAAGTCTGCATCTGATGCTTAATATTTGTAGAACCTTGCTCAAGTCACTTAATCTCTCTGAGCCTCAGTTTCCTTATCTGTCAGATGAGGGTTTTAGACTAGATGACCTCTGAAGTATCTTTCAGCTCTGGATCTATGGTAAAGAGAGAGACTGCAATGTGCCTTGCCTTGCTCAAGGCAAAACTCATGAATTGAGATCCTATCTGATTCCCTGTCTCTTTGACAGACAATTACCTGATCATGCCATCAGGAAACCTCCAGATTGTCAATGCCAGCCAGGAAGATGAAGGGATGTACAAGTGTGCTGCATACAACCCTGTGACTCAGGAGGTGAAAACTTCTGTCTCCAGCGACCGGCTTCGTGTGCGACGTAAGAGCACCCAGTTCTTCTAGGGCTTGGGGAATGCTCCTCCTTTTGAAGAGTGAAAGAGGGAAGAAAGAGGCTGAAAACTCAGGGTATCTCCTTTCTCTACAGTGTGTCAATAGGCAAAGAATGGCAACCCTCAGAGAGCCACAGGTAGCAATGTAGGCTCAGTGTTCAAAGAGGGTAGAGGGTTCTCTCTCTCTCCTTGTCCACATGCATACCAATGCCTTTGTCTTTGAAGAGCTATATTCCCAGTTAGTATTCCCTCTCTAAAAGGGATCATCAGCTTTTGCCACACCTGTGCTCTGACAGCTGTAATAAGGAATGACCATCTCCAATCATACTGCCAGGAATTCATAGGTTTCCCTGTCAGGAGAGGAGGAGAGCAGTAACCATGTGTTGGGGCATAGAATGAAAGATTTCCAGTTTTTCCCTTTTCCTACACATATGTAGAAGAAATGACTTAAAGCTTATAATATAGTTGTGCTCCTCAGTTAGCATTAGACATTAGAAAAGCTTACTGTATATGTTCTATGAGGACAAAGATCATAGGATTACAGAGATAAAGCTGGAGGGCACCTTATTAGGTGTTCTTAACCCAGGTTCTGTGAACTTTTTTTTTTAAACATTTTTGGTAACCGTAGTCAGGAGTCAATAGTCAACAAAAATTTGTCACGTTCTTACTATGAGCCAAGCACTGCGCTAAGTGCTGGGGATACAAATAAGGAAAAAAATAGCTGTTGCCCTCAAGGAGCTTGCAGTCTATTGGCTGGAAGTTCTGAGTTGTCTATAAAGGGAGGCTTTGGGAGTTTTTTGCTTAACTGTCTAATAAGAGGGGAGAGGCCACTGAGGATGCTGGGGAGGTGTTGAGTACCAAAGTTAAAGCGTTCTCCATGATGAGATATCTGATGATGAGCCTATACTGGGCAGCTAGATGGTGCAGCGGATAGAGCACCAGGCCTCAAGTCAGGAAGTCTCCTCTGGCCTCAGACACTTACCAGTTGTGTGACCCTGGGCAAGTCACTTAACTCTGTTTGCCTCAGTTTCCTCACTGTAAAATGAACTGGAAAAAGAAGTGGCAAACCACCCCAGTATCTTTGCCAAGAAAACTCCAAAATGGGGTCACAAAGAGTCAGACATGACTGAATGACCACAATCGTGGGGGACAGGGAAATGATGTTTATAGAGTTAGAACCAAGCAAAGCAGCTGGGGGGCATGGGAATGTAAACTTGATTTACTTTGTAATTCCATATGGTTTACTTTATGTATTTAAAACCATTATTCTGCAAAGGGGTCCATAGGTTTCACCAGACTACCAAAGAGGTCCATAACACAAAAAAGGTTGAGGCCCTCTTCTATAAATTACCTGATCCAACCTCTCATTGCATAGATGAAGAAAGTGAGACATTGGGGGGTTGTGATTTTTTTCAAGGGTATTAATAAGGAGGAGGGTGGGATTTTGAAACCAGGTCCTCTGATCAGGGCTTACTAAATTATATGCTTTGTGAGGGCAGTCATGCATTCACAGGGCAGAGGGTTCAGGACTGAGCTCTACTTTCCCTGGGAATGCAGTCTCAGTTGGCTCATGTGCAGAGCGTTTTGTCAGTTTCCATGGGGCGTTGCTTCAAGATTGGTCCTCCCAGGTCTTACCAGGACGATATTATTGACTTAGTACCTACCTCTTTTGGAAAACAGCAGGTCACAGACTCTGTGCTTCTGTTTTTCTCTTCTCTATCATCTCAGGCTCTACTGCTGAAGCTGCTCGGATAATTTACCCCCCAGAAGCTCAGACCATCATTGTGACCAAGGGCCAGAGCCTTATCCTGGAGTGTGTGGCTAGTGGAATCCCGCCTCCAAGGGTCACCTGGGCTAAGGATGGGTCCAGTATTGTGGGCTACAACAAAACCCGCTTCCTGCTCACCAACCTCCTAATTGATACTACCAGTGAGGAGGATTCTGGAAGCTATAGGTGCATGGCAGACAATGGGGTTGGGGAGCCAGGAGCGGCCGTCATACTCTACAACGTCCAAGTGTTTGGTGAGTGCCACCTTCATTCTTCTCATTTCCGTTCCTCGTATTATTATTTCCCTTCTATAGATGAGCAAAATTAGGCTCAGGTTGTCGGGTCCTTAGGACACAATGAGCAAGTAGCAGGGTGGGAACTCTAATAACTATTGTAATGGAACCAAGCAGAATATAACACACTCTTCCCTGAAGGTGCCATGAGTGCCAGCCTCCTATACCTTTTCTAATATCATTCAGTTTAGGGCATGAAGGAAAGGTAGCAGATTTCTTCCTCTTATAACCATTGTAACCTTGCTTTTTTTTTTCCCCACAAAGAGCCCCCTGAGGTCACCATGGAGCTATCTCAGCAGATCATCCCATGGGGACAGAGTGCCAAGTTTACCTGTGAAGTACGGGGAAACCCTCAGCCCTCAGTGCTCTGGCTGAGAAATGCTGTGCCCCTTGCCGCCAGCCAGCGTCTGAGGCTCTCCCGTAAGGCCCTACGGGTAGTGAGTGTAGGGCCTGAGGATGATGGGGTATACCAGTGCATGGCAGAGAATGAAGTTGGAAGTGCCCAGGCTATGGCACAGCTGAAGACAGCCCGGCCTGGTGAGTTGGCCCAAAACATACCATTTTCTTTTGGCTACAACATTTGCATCTGTATTTTATTCATTGCTTATCCTTAACTCTGCATCAACCCTCCTCAGTTTAATTCAATTAAACAAGTATTAATTTAGTGCCAACCATAAGAGTGTTCTATCTTTAAGGAGATTTTAAGATCTTGCTATAAAGAGGAGAGTTATATTCATGAATAAATCAAGACTAACAGAAAAAAAGGACATAATAATAATTAGAAACCAATATGAGACAGTATAAAATAGAATACTGAATTGCATATAAACATCAAATTCTGAAAAATGCATTTTACAGATAATAACTGCTATGAATGGTATAAGGAAGATATGAGATCAGTGCTGGTCAGTGTCAGTTGGGAAGGCTTCATGAGCAAAGTGTTATTTTGCTCACTCCCATCTACTTTCGGCTTTTTTCTAATTTCTGTTGTTCTCCAGGCATTCTCGGGTTCTCCCAGACCACACTGTTCCATTCCTATTATTGTTGTTGTTTAGTCAGTTTTCAGTCTCATCTGACTCTTCGGGATCCCTTTTAAGGTTTTCTTGGCAAAGATACTGGAGTGGTTTGCCATTTCCTTCTCCAGCTCGTTTGACAGATGAGGAAACCGACGCAACCAGGGTTAAGTGTCTTGCCCAGGATCACGCAGTTACTAAGTGTCTGAGTCTGGATTTGAACTCAGGTCTTCCTGACTCCAGGCCCAGTGCTCTAACCATTGTACCACCTAGCTGCCCCGACTTATTCCCAATGTATTACCCCAGGGGAATAGGAGAAACATGTCTGAGTGTGCCACAGTACTTGACCCTTAAAGAGTAATAGTACTCCTCATTCTCTGTCCTATTTACTCCCAGTTAGCACTGGATGTTATTAGGTCACGTGTTTGCTGAGGACAGGAATCACAGAGGTGAAGCTGGAGGGGACCTTTATCTCCAAGCTCCTCATTTCACCAATAAGGAAATGGAGGCTCAGAGAGGATCAAGACCACATTGGTACTAAATGGTAGGGCTGGGTTTTGAACCCAGGTCCTTTGATATAGAGCTTTAAAAAATGTATACTCTGAGGGGGAAGCTAGGTGGCACAGTGGATAGAGCATCGGCCCTGAGTTCAAATTCGGTCTCAAACCAAACACTTGACACTTACTAGCTGTGTGACCGTGGGCAAGTCACTTAACCCCAATTGTCTGAAAAAAAAATTTATACTCTGTAAGGTCAGGAATAGATTTCTATTTATCTTTATGTCTCCACCAGGATCTAGTACAGTGCTCTGGACACATTAGGCTTTGGATAAACATTTAATCTGAATATGTTGAATTCCAACATCTGGGCCCTACCATCTTAAAAAGGGAGAGAAGAACCTTTGACTACAAATACTCATAAAAGCCATCCTACTTTAGAAACATTATAGTCGTCTGTGAGCCACTTAGTCTGTGCACTGTAACTTGGACCGTCTAAGGAGATCATTTCAGACACCACCTTCTCCAGCCCCACAGTGTCATAAAACACCTTTCCATCTTAGGAAGGAGCCTGACTGGTTAGTTCTAGAACCTGTGTATTACTCAGTTACATAGTAGGAGCTTAGTATATATTAGTGTGTATTCTTTGGCTCAGGGGCCAGGAGTCAGGAAGATCTGAGTTCAAATCTGGCATCAGACACTCACTTGCTGTGCAAGTCACTTAATATATGTTTGCCTGAATCCTCTAGAATAAAAAATGGCCAGCTACTCCAGTATCTTTGCCAAGAAAACCCCATGGATGGTCCACAGGATCATGAAGAGTTAGACATGACTGATATTCATTTATCATGATTTTCATTTTTAATATTGAGGTCTCAAAATCTTACTTCCCAAGTCTCCTGGTTCCCTTTGATTCTTTTCACTATTTTCAAGCAAATATGTCCAGTAAAGGCAAGTTCTAACAATCTCAGGCAAGTAGTAGCATTTAAAATGGCTCTTCCTTATGTCTACTTTCCTCTTTTGTCTTTAGGAACAACCCTGAAACCATGGCGAGAGGCCAAGCTTGGATCAGCTCAGTCTCCCACACCTCCTGCTAGACCTAGCAGTCCTGATAGGACTCTGAGGGATAGAGCTATGTTTCTGAGGCCTAGGCCAACAGCCCTGCCCGGCTCCCTACAATGCACAACTGCAAAGGGGCAGGTGTCTCCAGCTGAGGCTCCCATCATCCTCAGCTCTCCCAGGACTTCCAAGACAGACTGCTATGAGCTGGTGTGGAGGCCTCGGCATGACAGTGGCAACAGAGCCCCAATCCTCTACTACCTGGTGAAGCACCGCAAGGTAGGGTCCTCTTGTTCCCTCTTCCCACCTACTAGTATCGAGATGGAGGTAGACTCACCCTGGCATTGTTGCTGAGGAGTTTCTAAAATTGGTGATACCCCCTTTTAGGAAGGGGCTGGTATAAGATACTTGACAACCTTTTTCTTCCTTGTCTAACACACCTGCTCCACAACAAGGTTTCACAAACAAGGAATCTGGGTTCAGCTACTCATCTTGTGGAGTCATATGTTGCTACACCTGTGCTCACCCATCTCATCCCCATAGGAGTTTTCCACTTGAACATTACCCTAACCTCCTTCTCCCCACCAAATCCAACCTCCCAGACTGTCAAGATATGGACCATACTGGGGGGGGGGGTGTAGATGGTAGATGTGTGAGTGGAGAGAAGGTGTCGTTATGAGAGATGCCAAAAGTCAAAGGTGACCACTGAGGTTACAAAGCTAGGAGGAATATGGTACCCTCAACAGAAATTGGGATATGGAGTTGACATTCTTCAAAGCTGGTGACACTTACTAGTCAAAAGAACTGTGGCCGACCAGGATATCCCAACTGTGAAGGAGCAGCCACTTGAATGCCTAATAAACTCAGGAAAGAGCCATATTTTTGACCTAATCAGAACTCTTGTTTCTTTTTCCTAGAAGCACTTTGTGTCTGACTCTCCTTGGAAGTTTTACAAACCTTAAAGTACTATATAAATGTTATTATCATATATAATATTATATACCATAATATACGTATAATAATATAACATATATCATAATAGCTATTATACAATATCATATGATAATGATACATTATTATACAAGAACAATATACTATTATTATTATTATCATCATTATCAGCTCCCTGTTAACAATCACCTTTTCTTTCCTTTGGAACCACTTTTGGACCCAAGAGTGCAATGTGATATTTTGGAAAGAATACTGAATTTGGAGTCAGGAGGACCTAGGTTCAAATCCTGCCTCTGCCAATGAGCAGGCTATTACCTTTCTGTGCCTCAGTTTCCTAATCTGTAAAATGATGGCATTAGACTAGCTACCTCTATGGTCACTTCTAACTCTTGGCGTATAGTCACAGGTACCCTGCAGTATCCTAGCATTGATGAACTGTCTTTGAAGACAGAAAAACACAGTGAGACAGTCATTATAAGCATGTTTTCTGGGGAGTTTTAAAGCCTTCCTCCAGAGTTTTTGGAATTGAATTTTAATTTTACCTTTGCCCAGCAGATATTGTAGGTTATAAGCTGACTGCACTGCTTCAGACCTCAAGTATTTCTTCTTGAACAGCAGGTTCTCTGTCAAGGTGAATATTCAGCAGATCCCTGGGAGAGTCATTGAGTCCATGGTAGGAAGAACCCCAGGAATCACTAGAATCAGCTTCACTGTTTCTCTTGACTTTAGGTCTTAATTACAAGCCAGCATAGCAACGCTGGGGATACATTCACTACTAAAAGATGCCTATTTGTTCTCAAAGGGGATTTCCATTATTTTCTAGTTTGTTTCTTTTTTCTTTTTAAAAATCCTTAACAACATTTTTCTTCATGCTGGGTGCATGAGGCTTTCTTGTTTTTTTCTTAAGAGCAAAAACATTTTCTTGACAAACATTGAAAACTTTTCACTATGTTCACAACTTAAAGATACCTATTCCTCTTCAGAAGAAGACAACTAATCTTTATTAAGCACTAACTGTGTGTCAGGCAATGTGCTAAGTCAAGGATGCAAAGAAAGGCAGAAAACAATCCCTGTGGTCAAGGAGCTTACAGTCTAATGGGCAAGATAGCATGCAAACAACTATGTACATACAAAATGTATACACACACATATATTTGGATGGAGTAGATGGGAGGTAAAGGGCAGCTAGGTGGTGCAATGGATAGTGCGCTAGACCTAGAGTCAGGAAAACTCGTCTATTGGAGTTCAAATCCAGTCTCAGAATCTTACTAGCTGCATGACCCTGAGCAAGTCACTTACCCCGTTTGTCTTAGTTTCCTCATCTGTCAAATGAGCTGGAGAAGGAAATGGCAAATCAATCCAGTATCTTCGCCAAGAAAATCCCAAATGGGGTCACAGAGAGTCAGACGTGACTGAAACGACTGAACAGCATTGCCACCTCTTCAGACACCCAGGATGCCTTGCAGCAAGCAGACTAATGAGAAAAGGAATACAACAGTCTCAAACACAAGGCAGTTTTGCATAGAAAGAGGTGCGCCAGGATTCATTTTCTTATGTAACTGGACTCCTCCATCTCATAGGCTTATACCAAATTAGGGATGGGAGGATAGGAG